>NC_084588.1:10156928-10424428 GCF_033807715.1 Cololabis saira | reverse complement strand
AGACTTTACTCAGCCTGTATCTGTGCAGAATGAATGGTTAAATCTTTGTTTGCCTGACCTTTCGTGGGAATCTTTGGATCAAGGAGTTCATCGGGAAACAAGTTCATGTAAGAAAAAGAGTCACCGTAGCGACCCCTAAAGGAAAAATCACAAGGCTGGACAAGAAGATGGGAATCCTCAACCAAAAATGTAGGAATAGCCTCCAGTTTCCTCTCCACATCTGACACAACCGATGCAGCTCAGAGTCCGTTTTACTGTCTTCAGCTCAAACTTGGCTGTCATTACAGATAAAACTAGATAATATCTGCCAGCACTGGAGAATTATTGATCCAAAGTGCTGCCATTTGACCACAAATACATACAGTATAGTACGTATATAGGAGTCTGACGAGATGAGCTGGTCCTGTTATTTTACAAATCCCAAAGGACCCGAGCTGCCTTGAGAAGGCAGCAGACACAAACATGCAGGCGATGCGTTAAGGGTGGATTAAAATATGCGGACGACTCTGCAAAAACACATGTAAAGGGAGAATGATGAGCTTTACAGATAGCAAATGTGTACGTGTTTGTTTGTTTGGATTTGTACAGTTGAGGATGATCTACTTCTGCTCGGAGCTTTTGTCAGTTTGTCTCCTGCTCCTGGGAGGATATTTCTGGTTTACTCTCCAGAGGAGCAGAATCCAAAAGTCAGCGGAGCTCCTCCCTTCCCACAACTCTCTTGTGTTTTCAACCTTTGTCCTCAGCAAACCCAAGGGAGATGAAGATCGGTCCCGTGTCGTGAAAAAAAGAGAGAGAGAGAGAGAGAAAAAAAGGCTCTCTTTTTGCACATGTGTTGTGTTCGGGAACAGGGATATCCAAAACCTAACAGCATCTTTAAAAAAAACACTTTAAAGCATTCAAAGATTGCATATTGTATAAAAAAGGAGAAATCTCTGTGAATATAAACATTTTTTGGAACATTTTGACTCCGCCAACTTGTCGGCCCCTTGGTGAGTGGTCCTGGTTTGCAGGATACTGCAACATCGCAGGCCCAGATTAGAGGTAAATAGTCCATCCTACCTGCCTTTATTTCCTCCCAGCTTCACATGATGCTACATTTGCTGGTAGAAGGTAGTGAAAGCTGTAACCCTGATTTCAGAGTGTTTGACTCCACCTCCTAAAACCTTTAACAGAGCTGTAAAGACATGGTTGACAAGGGAACTTTTATAGTGCATCGTGTATCTCTGTCATGTTCTTACCAAAGCATGTCACTGACACCACGTTAAGACCTCAGGAAACTGTGTGAACCTGAATCATTGTTTAGTAAAGCTTAAAAGCCAAAGCCCAGCATCTTTCCTTCAGGTATTTTCGGTGATTATGCACAAAGACGACTGTGTCCTACATGAAGCACCGTCATTATTATGTGCTGAGCGTCTGCAGCCAAAACGGAAAAGATATCAAACTTGTCACATCCTGTTCATGCAGGAAAGTCCACACAGAAATCCCACGGCGCTCATGGGAATCCTTATCATGCCACCGACTTTAACATCCTCTCTCCAACTACAGTTTGCACAGTTAAAACTGAGTGTGTGATTTTTTTTTGCGTTCGCTTACGTACACACACTCGCATGTGTGCTCAGATAAAACCTGCCAACATCCTGGTTTCATGCTGATCTTCACCCTGTTATCAAGCTGCCATCGCAAAGGCTCATAAAAGTGATGGGATGTAATAAAGGTAATGAACGTAACGTCACAGGGGGGTTCAGGGCACAAGCCTGCAAGCGCATGTGCACGTGTGTGTGCTGCTGCCGGGGGCTTGTGTTAGAGCGGGGATGGTTCTGGTCAGGGGGGGGATTGTGTAACGTATGTTAATAATTTAAAGGATTATGTGAAGCCTTTTTTTAAACTTGAACCGGGGAGAACTGTTGTTTTAGGGAAAGGCAAAAGAATGATGACACCAGTTTGTGAAATATTAAGCAGCAAGTTTAACTCACAATTATATAAAACTATGCAGAACTGTACTGTAATGGACGGATATTTTAAAAAGTCCTCCTCTGATTGTGAATAAATCTAAAGCGTCTGGGAATGTTCCCTGATGAGAAATGACCAGCTTGGTGAGCTGCAGCAACAAAGTGCATCTGTTTTATTCTGAAAGGGCAGATTTTCTTCCTCGAGTCGCTCAGTTTATCTTCCTTTTACCTCTATTGCGGTGAACAAGTTGAGAATAATTAGGGGTGTAACGATACACTAATCTCACGATACGGTACGATACACGATATTGAGGTCACGATAACGATACGATATTATAGCAGTATTTTTTTAACAACCTTGCATGAGGAACATATGACTGGAAAAAAAATGGTATTTTATTTGAAAGACACAAAATACAAAACAATGCTGTGCATTTGCCTTATTGTTACAGTTTGTAATGCTTTATAACTGTTTAAGTTTTAAAGAGAAAGCCAGGCCAACCATTTTCCACAAACGGAACTAAAAGTAAATGTCAGGTTTGCATTATGCATCTTCAGTTTCATACAAGTACAAATATTTGGTCACAAACTGAATAGTTTCTCTCATGTATGATTTGACTTTTTTCTTTTCCAGAAATTTAACAACTAAAATTAAATAAATAAATAAAAGTAAATAAATACATACAATCTTACATCCTGAAAAAGATTGATTCATGCTCACCTTATAAATGTAAGAGGAGATTTATTTTTGTTAAGAAGGTTATTTTGGTAATTCAGGGTTCATTATTTTATAAAGATATTCTTCATATTCTGATGTAAATCAGGGACTATAATGACACTAGTCAGTTTATCTGTAGTTGTTAATACTGTATGTTTTAGATTGGGCGGAGTGATACAGCACTAGGTGTTGTGTTGATGTTCTAAAATCCTACGCTGTTGCGGACATTAAAGTACACTCCAACTCGGAAGAAGTTTTCCCGTGTTTATCCTACTCATGACCCGAAAAGGTTTAATTTAATAAGGTAAGGCTTAACTCTACACCAGACTTAAAAGTTCAGAGCTCAAAACCCTGCTAGAGTCCCGTGATCGGGACCGCAAAAAGGTACTACTTTCTTCTGAAAATTTTGGTCCGCGGGTCGAGGCGCGGTCGCCACGCGCGGTCGGATGCGCGTTTCTAGTCAAAACAATGGATTAATATTAATAACCCAATATCGCGATACACCTTGTCACCTCCACGACACGTTTCGTGGCGTTTTTGTATCGCGAAATTTTTTACTTTTAAAAATTCGATATCGGTCGGATTAAGGCAACAATATGACTCACTTTTAGTACATGTAAATGTACTGAGTGACTTAACTGTTGACCTGTTTTCAGAAGATGATCAGAAGGAGTGAAGTCAAGTAATGACATCCTACTGATGTGTGTGAAATGAAACAGCGTTGTTTTTCATGACCAGTGTTGTGCTGTTTAAAGCCAGAGACGCCATGAACCCAGAACCTTGAGGCGTCATGAGGGGTCAATTAGCATGATCAAACTTGACCAAGAAAATTCTGCCAAGAGATTCAACTTTTTACACCAGAAACCTGATTTTCCAACAGCATAAAATATTTTTTGGTCTCGACTGAGTGAAAATGTTTATGAAGCAATCAGTCTGTAGAAATCGAATGCATCGTGTTCTTTTCTCTCTCTACACACTCTGGCCTTTGATGGGAAAGAATACGACAATCATTAGGTACGTTTCCACTGTTTCTGGGAAGGATTCTTCCCCCCGAGGATTTCAGCAGGGGCAAAGCACATCTCTGCTGTGGGTCAGGTACTCGGAGCAGTCCTCAATGTCCTCTTCAAGTCCAGGTCTTCTCTCCTCATTCATCGCCACCATTACAGTAAACAGCAACAGCTGACGACCACCTCAGCTCCTTCATTCCTCATCATTTCCTTTCTGGTGTCAATGATTGGAGGCTGGTCAACAGTGGAGATGTTTAACTGCCCCCGCCGGGTGGTGTGGAGGGGTAGTTGACTACATCAGTGCATCCCACCAGCTTTCAAGTCATATCGTAACTTTTCCATGAGTAACAAGAACTGAGCTGCAGTTGGTGCTCTCGCGGTTGCTCATCCAGGGATACTGGTAGTTTCTGCTAGCTCTCGATTTACCGGTCAATCTACGCTCCTACCCTCACCTCTGGTCATGAACTTTGGGTAGCGACCGAAAGGACAAGATCGCGGATATAAGCGGCCGAGATGAGTTTCCTCCGCAGGGTGGCTGGACGCTCCCTTAGAGATAGGGTGAGGAGTTTGGTCACCCGGGAGGAGTTCAGAGTCGAGCCGCTGCTCCTTCACATTGAGAGGAGTCAGCTGAGGTGGCTTGGGCATCTGTAACGGATCCTCCTGGACGCCTCCCTAGGGAGGTGTTCCAGGCATGTCCCTCCTCCCTAGGGAGGTGTTCCAGGCATGTCCCTCCTCCCTAGGGAGGTGTTCCAGGCATGTCCCTCCGGGAGGAGACCCCGGGGAAGACCCAGGACACGCTGGGGAGACTATGTTTCTCGGGCTGGCCTGGGAACGCCTTGGACTCCCCTCGGAAGAGATGGAGGAAGTGTCTGGGGTGAAGGAAGTCTGGGCATCCCTGCTCACCCCGCGACCCGGGAACGGATAAGAAGAAGATGGATGGATAGATGGATGGATGGATGGATGGATGGATGGATGGATGGATGGATGGATGGATGGATGGATGGATGGATGGATGGATGGATGGATGGATGGATGGATGGATGGATGGATGGATGGATGGATGGATGGACGGACGGGTGGGTGGATTGATGGATGGATGGATGGATGGATGGGTGGGTGGGTGGATGAATGGATGGATGGATGGATGGATGGATGGATGGATGGATGGATGGATGGATGGATGGATGGATGGATGGATGGATGGATGGATGGATGGACATTCTGCTAGAACCTGCTCGGGTAGCAGCTCTGGCCTTTCGGGTTTTTTCTGCTGTTGAGTTTTTATTCAAATTGAGGTATTTAGTAAAGGCTTTGTGTGTTTGTTATCTGGGGGTGTGGGTGGAAAGTTTGTTTATGGCATGCTATCCGGCTGGTATTGCACAAATCCTTTTGCACACACGCACACACACGCGCACACACACAAACATGCACACACCCAGAAACGCTGAGCATCTGGATACAAAATTAGTAATATGTTCCCTCCCCGTGCGCTCTGACAGCCCAACACCTGTTAGGGTGGCACCAAAACACACAGACACTTGTACATGTTCACACGCTCCATCACCAGAGGACCATCTGGAGCTGGTGCAGCCTTTCACAGGCCAGCGTGAGTGGGACCCACGGCAGGAGGGGAGCCCCCGGTCCTGGAAAGGCTCGGGAGATGGCGTCATATTTTCCAGACAGCTGGAGCAGGAACAGCGAGCCTGAATACTAACTAGCAGAAAACAAACACATGCCAAGAGAAGAGAAGCATGAAAGGTGTGTTCATGTGTGTGTGTGTGTGGGGAAATTAGAAGCGTTTTAATGCACCAGGCGGATTCCTGGCTGCAATGTTGAAAAAAAGTTTTGTTAGTTCCAATATTTGAGAATGATGGATGATGATAACATCCTCTGAACTTTGAGCCGGAGCCACAGGCGGTCAACCTGAATGCTTTTATCATAACGCGGGGACTCCCAAGAAAAAAAGAAAAAGAACAAGCCTTTTGTTAGAATGTTAGACTAATTATAGCGAATAGCCTCCTCCTGTGGGACAGTGCATAGATATGGAAGCGATATTGATTTTCCCATCAAAACACACATTTCTCAACATTTCTGCTTTATGAGCTTACGGACACGCAATATTGCTTTCCTAATCAATCCACCTGTAGGTGTTACATTTAGCATTTCAACAGCAACTCCCCATTAATCCGGAGGGACGTGCAGACACCAGAAACTAAAGATAACCCCCGAGTGTGCCATCAAGTGCTGTTCCGCTCATTTGAAATGGTGCATTTCTGTCTCTGTATCGCTGGAAAGAATGAGGCAGGATTGCTCGAAGGCATGAAAAGGAAGACATACTGCTCTCTCAGCAGAAATAGATCAGCGCCATCCAGTCTATAATGAGAAGCAGTCGGTTTTGGGGGAAACGGGGTTCTGTTTTCGGAAGCATTAACAACATGATTTGCAGTAACACAGTAATTATTTGTAAACCATGTGTTTACGATGATAAAACCTATTCAAACAGAAAATGCAAGGGGGTCTTATCTGCGTCCCTCTTTAGGAACTCTTTTAGATTTTTGTCCTTTTTCCTGAAGTGTCAGGCGCTGCTCAGCATTATGCTGACGGAGGCAGACAGGGACGTCTTCAGCTTCGGGCTCTTCTACTACCATTTCTTCCAGTTTCCATCGTTCTTATGACAGGATCTCATCTCCCTCTGTCACCCGTCACATTGCCGAGGGGAGAGCGCTCAGCCTGAGTGGATGCGTCTCCGTCAGCTCCTGCCTCCGGCCAGAGGGCTTCCTGCAGACGGCATCGCTGATGCACCTGTTCACTGCAAAGTCTGTGTGAGAGAGGCCTTGTTGTTCAGTGTTGGGTTGACCAAAGTCTGGCTGAGGTGGTGAGGTGAACAAGTGTTTTGCATCCCACTGGTTTATAGGTTTTATGTCCTTATAACAATATGAAAAAAGATTTCTGTGATTAATATGAAAAACATGTGTCTAGGGTGGTGGAGAGGATTGGTCCCCCTTTCTGCTTGTCAGTGTCTGACATTTCCCCCAGTTTGTGTTTCTGTTTTGCCCCGCCTGTCTTCCATCTGCCCTGATTGTTCACACCTGTGTCTCGTTACCCCCTTGTGTATATCTGGTCTTGTCTTTCCCTTGCTCCTTGTTGGTCCGTACTGTTTGCTCCCTCCATGTTGTCCCGTAGTTTTTGGATCCCTGTTTCTGTTCTGCCTCTTTTTTCACCCTGTCCAGCAGTGCTTTTGGTTCTTGTTTTTGTGTTTTTGCTCCAATAAATCCTGTTTTTTGGAACTCCTGCCTCTCGCTCTCCTGCATCTGGGTCCCTAAACAACCCCACCCGTGACACTGCCTCTTCTGCCAGAAGAGCTGGCTGGTGCGGCGCTGGGTGCAGGAGGTGGAGCGGCCGCCAGATCCATGCTGCCCTGGACAGGAACTGGATTACCACCACATTTGTTTGTGTTTGCTTTGCACACCTTTAAAATGTCCAATTCAACAACACAAAAAAGTCATGGAAAAACAAATTTTCTCTACGTTATCAGAAATCAGTTAATGCATCAGGGAAGATTACTGGGAAATTTTTATCTGTCTTTACTTGTCACAAAACAAGAAAAAGCCAATTTATTTTTCAACATTTAAAAGAAACAATAAGATCCTGGTATAGTAATACTAGTCAGCTAGTGCATGTGCGGTTGTACATGTCTGATCACAGGGTCTGATGGTGACTGTTTGACTGCTTTGACTGCTTTGAAAACATGAATGTGGCCTTAAACTCATCCAACCCTCCCTGGCTTCACTCGCCCGTCTCTTTTCTTCCCTCCCATCTTCTGGTGTAAATGCTGAAGTTTCCTTTTCTCTCAGGTTTGTCTCAGAGTGGAGAACTGTTGTGCTCAGGGGAAATCAGGCCAGGGACCCTCGTCTGGCACATGCATCCCAGCCCGCACGGCAGCGCAGCCCAGGGCAACGGCCTCCGTCTGGATGCGCTCCCAGTTGGGTGAATAAGAGGCTACTTGTCTGTTTGCAGCCTGCCTGCACGGCCTTTCAACAGGTAGTCAGGCTTCATAATCAGCCCAAGGAGGCCGTTACTGGGGGACGTTTTAGCTTGCCAAGTGTCCGACCAACCCCTTTATAATTCTGCACAGGGGCCGAGCACACTTCCCCGAGTTCACCCCCGAGTCTGGCCCCCAGCAACATGAGACATCGAGGTGCTCTCTACACAAGATTCAAATCTTATGAATACACAATTGTGATCCTCCTGAAAAAACCTGCTGAGATATTAACTTAACCCCTAATATGAAAAAGGCAATTGCGGTGCAGCAACTGTTTTGCTCTTTTAAATAGGACGATAAACCGAATTGTGTCATACGGCCAGACTTGTACATTTTTACTTACAAAATATAAAACTTTGACCTGACTGGAAGAGCCTTTGACCATCTCTTCTCCTGGAGGCGTCCAGAGTCTCCTCCACGATCGTTCTCCCTCCCCCGATCACTCATTGTCCAACCAAAACTAACATCATGACTAATGGGATCCCGTCATGTCAACTGACCTATGACACTGTAGAACACAACATGCCTGCGATTAACTACCCTCCACTGACATCAAAGTCTTATTTTCCTTTTTCTTTCACTACTGTTCTGGGTCTCTAAAGTGCCTAGAGACAACTTCTGTTGTAATAGACGCTATATATAATTAAAAATGAATTGAACTTCAATGAAATAATGAAATGATACCTGGCCTCATGTCTAAATGTTATCTTGTAACACATGAACTGCAATCAACTTTACATGAATCATGGTCATTTTAAAAAGTCACAAAACAAAATTATTCACTTTATATTAACTTTTAGAAAACTCCATGTACATGTAGGAAATTATTCATTGGAATAGTTTATCCCAAATTAAATGAGCGTTTCACTTATGGCATTTTATGGCTATGTTAAAGAATTAACTTGTTAACTCTTATTTGCCACGGGGCTACACTTGGTGAGCAGACGGTGAACTTTATTACTTTATTAGCCACACCTGGCTATTTGTTATCCTTTAAGTTTCCCCACTGACCTAACTGAACAAACACACACAAGGAACTTAAATACTGGCTGATCAGACCAGTGACACAGGCGTAAAATCCTAAACACTGTTAATAACCTGAACACTAACAGTGAGGCTCTTTGTTACAAAAACTGTGGGTTATCTGTCCAAGGGAAAAAAAATGTGGCTGGAGTCGCTAAAACAAATTGAGGTGTTTTATTTACAAAAATAAATAGATAAAAAAAAAAGAAACTCGGACATCCTCATCCTTGCAGGTGAGATTAGTCAATGGGGCTGCCAGCGTGGAGAAGTGTGGGATGAATCGTCGGTACCAACCGACTACACCAAGGAAAGACCGGACCTGAAACTGGGGCTGTTCAGAATGGCCTCCACTTTGTCCACCTGAGGCCGGACTTCACCTCTCCCCAACTGGTACCCCAGGTAACGTGCTTCCTGTTAGGCCCACTCACATTTCTGCAGGTTGTGTCAGTCCTGCCACATTGATGGCACCCAGGACTCGACGAAGGTGCTCCAAATGTTCCTCCCAGGTCAGGTTGAAAACCACCACATCATCCAAGTAGGAACTGCAGTCCTCACAACCTTGAAGCACGTGGTCCATAGGCCTCTGGAATGTGGCACCATGTAGACCAAAGGGCATCACCGTCGACTGAAAGAGGCCAAGAGGGGGTCTGAATGCAGTGAGTTGACTCTCTCAAGGTGGACCTGCCAAGACCCCTTGCAGAGGTCCAAGGTGGTGATGTAGTTGGCTCGCCCAATCCTCTCCAGTATGTCCTCTATCAAGGGCATCCAAGAATGAGATCGCATTTAATTTCCTAAAGCCAATGCAGATGCAAAGGGACCCATCCTTCTTTGACACAATGACGATAGGGCTACTCCACTCACTTTCAGATGGTTCGATAACCCCCAGCATGTGTTACAAAACTGTGGGTTACCTGTCCAAGGAAAAAAAAATGGCTGGAGTTGCTAATTCAGGTGTTTTATTTCCAAAAGTAATAAAAAAAAACAACAAGAAACTCAGACATCGTCTCTGTTCAGCAGCAATCTCCAAACTGAACAAGCCAAAATACCCTGGTGGCCAGAGGCCTTTAACTGTCAAGCTGAACCAAACCATAATTAATTGGAAATCAAATAAAAGTAACCAACCAAAGGCATCAGGCAAACATCAAAAACATTAGAGGCTCTCTACAATGGCTATCAAATAAAGCCCCAAATTATACCACAACACAACTTAATTGAATAATAACTCAATGGTATGTCCCATTATCAGCCCACCTGTGCAGCTCTGGTTCACTGTGGAGGACAGAGACAGCAGTTAGTATCCTTCAGTAACCAATATAAAGGATGAGTATGAATAAAAAAACCTGACCTGACTAAATTGTGACTATGTTTTCTGGGAATGTATATATGACTGTAGGTGATGTTGTAAATATTCAATTGTTGTTTTATTGTGATGCGTGCACTCACCACAGAGGGAAATAATGAATATGACGGACAATTTTTAGTGGGTTTTACTGAGTATGCCATATCCATCCATCCATCCATCCATCCATCCATCCATCCATCCATCCATCCATCCATCCATCCATCCATCCATCCATCCATCCATCCATCCATCCATCCATCCATCCATCCATCCATCCATCCATCCATCCATCCATCCATCCATCCATCCATCCATCCATCCATCCATCCATCCATCCATCCATCCATCCATCCATCCATCTATACCTGCTTTATCCTTTCCAGGGTCACGGGGGCCTGCTGGAGTCTATCCCAGCTAATATTCAGGTGAGAGGCAGGGGTTCACCCTGGACAGGTCACCAGTCCATCGCAGGGCCACATAGATACAGACAACCAGACATACTCACACTCACACCTACGGGCAATTTAGAATCACCAATTAACCTACTACGCATGTTTTTGGACCGTGGGAGGAAGCCGGAGTAACCGGAGGGAACCCACGCAAGCACGGGGAGAACATGCAAACTCCACACAGTGCTAACCACCAAGCCAACATGCTGCCAAAATGAGACTATTGAACTTAAATTATAGTGAATATTTATCGCTTCAGCCATGGCTCACCGCACCAATAACCCATAAAGTTGAAGTTGAATATACAAAGTAAACCAAATGTGGGCACTACAAATGGAACTTATGCATTTCAACATAATATTGCAGGTGTGTACAAAATAAACTGAAGTGTCAGTGGTTGAGGTCACCGCCACTTATAGCTGTGGGGCTACAGGTGATCGTTCACGGTGTCCTAAAATGTACAAACCCTCCAATCTGAGCGAAGGTGCACTTCCTTTCCTTATTTTACCACAACTTGAAGTTCCACTCTGCCAAACTGTCGCAAACTTACAGATAAAGCATGCAAACGCTGTTATTATTAGCAGATGACTTGTGGGATGGCAGCTCCGTGACAGGGGTTGGCGAGACGAATAGTCGTTTAATTTTAGAAGACGGAAGCCAGGTGGAATATGAGACTGAATGCTGCGGCGCGTCTAGTGATTCACCGCTGAGGCGCGAGAATGGAAGATAGTTTGTGAAGTTATGGCTCACTCTAAAGCAGCGTTAGTCGGAAGTGAAGCTCTTGGAAATGTTGACAGGCACGATCACCATCATCAGACATCAAGATGTGGGCTGGGTGTAAATTAAATACGACGCCACTGTAAGTGCATCTCTGCCGTCAGTGGCACCGCGCTTATTGTCTGTGGCTTGGAATGTGTTTGTTTTGGGTAGTCTTGTTGTCCCGTTCTGCTGAAGAATGCAGACAGATACTAAGCTAGCAACCACCCTCTGTTTTGACCACTAGCTTACATCCCCGGGGTGATGCACACACACACACACACACCACTCACACACACTTGCAGACAGTAGGTAGTGGGCTGGATTTATAGGGCTATTTATCGTGCCAGTCAGACGACCATCCACTCCTCATCTATTCTTGTCAAGCAGCTGCGTCAGTGGGGACTGAACCTCTTCCTGGAGAATACACACCATAAGCACATCTCTCTAAATGAGAATCGATGGTATTTAAGTGCAGCTCCATCTTAAAAATGTAGCTTTGCTCTGCAGCTGGAGACAATTTCACGGGAAATTGTCTTTTGTAGCTTCCCCCCGGAGGCAACGCCGGCTACAAGACGCATATTGCTCTGTCTGGTTCGTGACCTTTGCCGTGTGTCATCTTTCCAACCACCGTCGCTCCCTGTGTTGGAGGTTGTGCAGACGGGCCGCAATCAGCTGAAAATAGTTGCCGCTTCCAGGTTCTCAGGCTGATGTGTCAGGTGTGGCGCATCTGACGGCTCACAAAAGAAGTCAGAGGAAAGTTTGCCAGAATAGATAACGCTGTCTCCAAACAACACCTTCTTTTTTTGCGGCATCCCTTGTTCCATCACCCGGCAGCAAGCACAAACACAGCACAGGAGGTTTTTGGTTTTAAAATAACTGTATCAAAACAACCTTACGTTTAAAAATGAGCATCCAGATTAAGAATGCCAAGTACGAGCTTTATTACGGATGCAGACCTCAGGGGGTGGGGGGGTCTGGTGGAGGCGGGTGTCTCAGGTCGCCTCTCTCATCGGGGCAATTACAGGACGAGATATCAGCCGCCGTAGGCTGAGGTTTGTGTTTGTGCGGCTGTCTGCTTGCTCGCGTCGCTTTGAGCCTCTGTGGTGTTTTTCTGCAAGATACAAGTCACATTTGTCTGACGGTGGCAGATAGCACAAAGCACGGTGCGGCTTTCTGAAACAAGGGACCGTTTGAAAGATGTTCTTGTCAGTGGAGAAACTTTTGCATGAATAATTCTGTCAGATTTGTTCACATGTCTCGGTGAAGGAACAGGAGAAGGAGTTTTCTGGCTATTGTCACCATTAAGCAGCATCGAGATCCGTAGAGAGGCGTTTAGGTGTCACGCTGATGAATACCCTCCTCACTTTTAATTTAAAGAGCCACAGTTGTTAGCCTTCATCTGCTCATTTGTCACGGTCCTGACATAATGAAGCCTTTTTAGAAACAGGGTGACAAAAACGATGCACACAAACATGCGGCACCAGTCGGTTTCAATACAAGCACTTGAGGCTTTTAAAGATGAATGAATCAGGACCAAATCTGCCTTTTCAAACGTCTGTGCGGCTCTCAGCATGACTGGTTTTAGGAGAGGAGCGTAAATGAGGCTCAGCCGCCACTCCCCCTCAACTCTCAATGAACATCAGTTGAATAAACGCGTCCTCCATGTGTCACGCTGGCATGTCGCTCCACCAGAACGGGTTACTGGGACGCAGACGTCTGAGGGCAGAAGACAGGCCGACAGACAGATGGACAGAGTAACGGCCCCGCAGGCCCGCCTCCAGGCGGAACTGCTCCTGAAACCGTTAGTTATGGAAAACCAGAGAATACAATACGAAATGTAAATAGAGAACATACTGACACGCTGGTTTGCAACCCCTTTGGCATTTTTTTTTTAATTTCTTTTCTTCGTTCCCACGTCAAAGCCAGGGGCTTTAGCTGATTCATTTTTGTATTTACACTTCCTGTCAAAAGCACCCATTTTTCCAGTTACTGAACCGTATACATTTTAATGTCTCATTGTTGCCTGAAATGAAAGTATGGAGCATAAACAACCGATTTTTTTAAAAAGAAAAGAAAATCTTGCAATCAATGAATCCCCTAAGGTATAGTCTAAACAGAGATGAGCGCAATCACAATGAAAACTATCAAACATTCTTCAGAAAGTCCTTCCCATAACTGTGGCTGAATTGGCCACTTCTTGTTTTCAAGCTCACTCTCTTGTTCTTTATTCATAAAGTGGCTCACTTGTGTTTTGGGGTTATCATCTTGCTGGATTAAAAAATTTAATTTAATTGAAATTGAATTGAATTAAGGTCACATGAAATGTACAAATATTTTTTAGTTTCAGGTTTTGGCACTTAACACGGTACCTTATGCAGCTGTTCATTGGATTGGAACAGCTTTGATTTCAATTATCTTAAAAGCCGTAGAGTTTGGGTTGTGAGATGTTTGAGTCGTAGTCATGGAAACCATCCCAAACCATTCCAGGTTAGTGATTTTTTATTTTTTTTTAACTAACTGTTGTGATATAAGTGTAAAATCTGTTTATTGAATATTAAGCCCGTACACTAGTTCAACGTTGCTGCATTGATGCCGTTAACGCAGAGCTCTAGGTTCACGTCAGTTAAAAACATATTCCATAGTTCCATAGAGAAATGTGGGGATCTGCTCTGGGACTGGAGAAGAAGAAGAACCATCTTTGGATACACTTTCCTACATAGACGTGTAAAAGAAAACCCAATGTGTCGTCGAAGAAAAAAGATGGGGAGAAATGCAGAAAAATAAATTTGTTGTAAACTCAAAAACGAGACTAAAATGTAGATTACAAAATAAAAACTCTACTAAAATGTGTCTTCATTTTCGTTGACCAAAACAAGACGAGACGAAATGTTATAACAAAGATCCTTAATATCCATTTTTTAAGTAGTTTCCTCTGGTTTAGTCTTTAAACCAGTTTACTTAAATCTTTGGAAACATTTCGCTACATAGATGTGGAAAAGAAAACTGAATGTGTCGTTGAAAAAGAAAGAGATGGGTAGAAATGCGGAAAAATAAATATGTTGTAAACTCAAATTAGAGTCTTCTGTATCTGGAATGAATGTATTCTTGAGTCTATAAGGTAACAATAATATAATAATAAGATGAACTTGTTTGAATTGTAAAATGGGTTTGGCTCAATACAATCTTTGACTAAAACTAGACGGTGGTCCTGGACAATTCTGAATAAAATAAGACTTAGTCGACTGAAATTTGACACGACTAAAAGGACAATGAACGTGACTAAAACTAATAAAAACTAAAATGATAGCTTGGCCCAAAGACTAGACTAAAACTAAAATTGAAACAGGCTGACAAAAACAACACTAGTGGCATGTTCAGACACCATGGGCAGCGATGAAACCACATCCAGATGATGCTGTTTTGGTGTTGATTGACAGAATGAACATCATGCTGTACTGAAAACAACATTAAAGACACGAGAAGAAAAGCTGACCTGGACCTGCACGTGTTTGAACTTCCTTTCCCTCTAGACAACCTGCAGAGACAGATGGGTCAAACAAGGACAAATTCAGCTTCAATGCAGTCACTTCCAGTCACTTCTTTATTGTTTTATGCCTCTGCAACCTGCAACCTTAAGTGCACAGTCTGAATCCCGAGAAATAATGTGTTGTAGAAGATTTATCTTTTCTGGATTGCTGTTTCTGTTTCTATGACTTTCATTTTCACGACATCCCGCCATTCAATCCGTTGTTAATTACAATGAGCCAAGATGGACTTTAGCTCATTAGATGTAAGGTTTGTAATGACCCTTCAACCTGTCTCGTTGGGGTATGACTCCAGTTTGGCGTTCAGCTCCATGCTGTTAAAGAAATAGATTTTCTTCCTTTTGATACATCACTTTCCCTGAGCACGACGTTTTTCTCTCCAAACCCCACAATTTAATCTGAGCAATCAGAGAATTGATGAAGCTGAAATTGGATGCTTTTTAGAATCTCAGCGGCTTGCTGATCTGGGCAGACAACCGTGGATGGATTTTATTTAACAGTCTTGTCTGGTGTATCGTCAAGGCCCATTAGCTTCATGTAGGATTGTGTGCGCTGATGTGAGATCTCATTCCCGTTGCTGCAGTTTCTTCTGCAGTACTGGATATTTAATATGCTGCCTGGGTTAGACAGATGGCTGAGGGTGAGACTACATGCTGCTGTAACCAGAGTGTATCTATGAGAGGACCCACATCGCTATCGAGGACACTCTCTCTCTGGCTGCACAGAACCAGCCGCAGAGCTCGTGTTTTTCTGCTCCATTTCTGACTTTCTGGTCGAAAGACTTTAAATTCACCAATTAATTGCTTTAAATACCTCCTTATGACCACATGCACACACACTTCTCTTCCACGTTTCCTCTATGAGTGTCATCTCGGTCATCTGGTGTGGTGTGAAGAGGTGTTTGTACCAACAGGATCGGGGAAAGGGTCACGATGCAACAGATGAGTGACAACGAGTTTTTAATCTTTGAATGTGTGTTTAGCTCGTGATATACGTATCAAAGAGTTGAAACGAATCCACGTGCGTTGAGATCAGCCACCCCCCCGTTCTGGCCTGTCACTCCGGTCTGCCAGACAGAACTCATTAAGAGGATCCCAGTGGACGTACTGGTGTCCTCATATCATCCAATCACCCCGAGCAGGAAATGAGTCAGCGTAACCCTGGAGACCTGCTGCCAGGCCCGCAAAGTGCAAAGGTGCAGATGACTGCCCCGATGCACGGACGCAAAACAAGGATATACAATCCAGTGATTGTGAGGCACTCTGAAAGCTTTTGAGGAGAATTAAAAGTTAGAGGTTCGGTTTGGCTCACCAGTTACGGGCAGAGGTGGTAGTAACGAGTTACATTTACTCCGTTACATTTACTTGAGTAAGTTTTGGGAAATGTTGTACTTTTAGGAGTAGTTTTGAATCACTATACTTTTTACTTTTACTTGAGTAGATTTGTGAAGAAGAAACTGTTCCTCTTACTCCGCTACATTAGGCTACGTTGAGCTGTTACTTTTCTTTTATCCCTTTTATCCGCGTACGCATCAATCTCATGACATCACTGGGTGATTCTTTGGGAAAAATGTTTGTTTTTGCATGTTTTGTCACATTTACACAGACTCAAACACACACAGAGTTTCTATGAGTTCATGGCTTGTTCTAGTTCTGCCTGGTTAAAAAGAAAAGTACAAAGGCTTGAAATTTTGTGCTATTGTGCTTAATTTATTTTTATATATATATATATATATATAATTTATATAATTTATAATTTATATAATTTATTTTTTTGTTCTGTTATTTTATTTATTTTATTATTTATTAAAGTACTTGAATTTACTTTAAGCTTATTTTAATTTAAGCTATTTTTCATTAATTTTAATTTATTTTATGATTTTATTGATTTAATTTGCCTGAAGATGATTATTTTGTACTTTTGTCTGTTTGAATGGTTGTGTTAAAAAAATAAATCAGACTATATTCAACAGTTACTCAGTACTTGAGTAGTTTTTTCACCAAGTACTTTTTTACTTTTACTCAAGTAATTATTTGGATGATTACTTTTTACTTCTACTTGAGTCATATTATTCTGAAGTAACAGTACTTTTACTTGAGTACAATTTTTGGCTACTCTACCCAGCTCTGGTTACGGGTCACAAACTTTAAGACAACACCCCATACACACACACTTGTTAAAATGATCAACGTAAACCCTTGCACAATAAAATTAAGGGATAATTCAGCCCTTGTAGGTTCCACCCTCAGCTTCAAACATCAGTACATATTCCTGCAAGACTCTGAGATTACGCTAAAACACTCAGGAATGTCAGGAAGATGTAAAAGGAAACCAATGAAACCGAACGTATTTTTTTAACGTTTGGGTGCTTTCAAAATTGGTCGTGAGCTCCAGACAGTAAATCTGTTTTAGAGTCATGTCTGGCCATCATAATATCCCTCCGCTCGGTTCACACAGCCCCCACCTTCTCTTTGATCATTTATTCCATCCATCTTGATCTGGATCTCTGGTGTAGGTCGCTGTTCATGTAATTACTGCCTCCTACTTTAACTCTCTCATACAAAATCAGACAATAAACACAAGTCTTTTTACATTTCATTTTCATTCCTCCGTCTCTCCCCATCCCCGTCTATGTAAATCACTCAGCTCCATCAGATCTCCCGACCCCCCGGTACCGCGGCGGTTCTCTTGTGCTTTCAGAGGATTTCCATATGAGTTGGGTAATTACGTCGAGCCGCTCTGCCTACACGTTGGGACACCGTGCCACGGGTGTTGGTGTACTGACTGCAGTTCAGAGAAAGGTCAACAAGTAAACAGGCCTATCGTCTTTCCTGCGGTCCTGGCTGCTCTGCTCGTGGGCGTGTCCCTCACTGTAGCGCGTGTGTGGCCATGAAAGGTCGGGCTCCCTGGTAAATCATATCAAGCTGCCTTTAAGTGGATTGATCAAGCCCCGGGAGAGAACCGATGAGTGAACGTCGTCATCATTGTTAATGACTTGATTGTTTAATTCAAGCACTTCTTCATTGGGGGGGATCAATGCCGCGATCCAAAGGCTCTTTGTGGCTCAGCGAGTGGATTGGCTGCAGGAACAGGGAAGCCTGGGGGTTGGAGGGACGCAGCCTCTTTAAACGCTC
Organism: Cololabis saira; assembly: GCF_033807715.1. Taxonomy (NCBI): domain Eukaryota; kingdom Metazoa; phylum Chordata; class Actinopteri; order Beloniformes; family Belonidae; genus Cololabis; species Cololabis saira. Next base: position 10,406,460 of record NC_084588.1, on the reverse strand, counting down.
CAGTACACACGCTTTGTACAGGAAGTCCGGCTGTTGAAAGTCTTCCTGAAGCAACGTCAGACCTGCATGCAGCTACCGTAGCACACGCTGACTTAGGTGCCAATTACTGGTAACACCCTGGAGGATCTGTCCTTGACGCAGATAACTCAATATTCATCTTTGCCAGAAGCAAAATAGAAAAAAAGAGAGTAAATAAAAGAGAAAATAAAAAAAATAATAAAAAAAGTATTGACCGCTATAACCTTTCAACCTTTGTTTGATGACCTATGTCCATTTTTGTGCTTCAGGCCTTTCGGCCCTGGATCAGGACCAGAAGTGGAGCTGCTCTGTCCTGAGTGTGACCTCAAGTCCTCCCGGAAGGGGGAAGTTTGTGAGCACTGCGTGCCGTGCTTGGCTGCATTTATGACATCGCGAGTGTACACAAAGGCTTTTGCGATCACATGGGAATCACACAGCAATATGCTCGTTTAAAGACGCATTTCATATGTGGTCTGGAATTACGCATGTAAAAAAGATGAGCGGTGTCAAATAACTGTTCAAATTATAGATTGAACTCCTCCTCGCTCATGCTTTAAATCTCTTCTGAAGCCCTTGTTTACCGTTGTTTATCCACAGCGTCCACTAATGTCTGTGTACAAGTCTACGAGTCTGTTCTTGGTGTTTTACTTTGAAAGTACACCGAATTCTGTTTGTCATTCTAGTGTCTTACTTCTTGCCGACTCGATTTGCTGACACAGTAAAAACATATTTAATACATACCTCTGGAAGATCTAAGGACAGAGATAAGGACAGATATAAGGACAGAGTTAAGGACAGAGTTAAGGACAAAGCAAATTTGCTCCTAACCAGATCATGCTGCTTCTGCCCCCACTGGGATCTCGGGGTAAACATTCTTTGTAAAAACGTTGTAACACTATATATAGAAAATATGGAAGTGAATGAAAAAAATAATGGGGCTCTTATGAACAGGTGATGTCAACAGGTACAAAAGCAGTATCCCTGAACGGTTGAGTACCTTGAGGATGAATTTCAGTGTGTAAAGGTCCTGGGTCCAAATATAACCTTGACATTTGTTCCCTCTAATCCTTCAGACAGAGCTGCATCAAGAGCTGTCCTTTATCAATAGCTGGTTTATTCGACTAGGAAAGGGATTACTTTGGGAATCCTTTGTCAAACTCTGTAATGCATTCACAAATGTCTCCCAAAAAAGTGTGAAAATACAAAACAAAAGCCTTAAGGAAGAGTCATCTGCATCCCTGGACTCAGAGGCGTCTGCTGGACATAGTGGAAATACGATGTGCTCGAAGGAATCAGTATTCCAGATGTTTGAAAAGGTGAAAAAGAAACATGAAAAGTAGCATACAGTCAGTCAGTTATCTGCAACAAGTCTAAAGTCAGGCTCTGTGGCAGTATGAGGTTGTAGCCGTCAACTTAGCAGAGGTCATCTACATCAGGGATCAGCTCTAGAGCCGCCCTAGTGGCTCCTGGAGCTATTTAAAAAATGTTTGAGCTTTTTTTCTTCTTTTTTTTCCCTTTTTTTCTCTTTTTTTTCCTTTTTCTTTTTTTCTTTTTTTTCCTTTTTCTTTTCCTTTTTAATCTCAACATTCTGACTTTTTTCTCAATATTTTGACTTTTTTCTCGACATTTTGACTTTTTTCTCAACATTTCGATTTTTTTTTTATTGTGCACTTCGGGAAAAAAGTCAAAATGTCGTGAATAAAGTTGACATTTTGACTTTTTTCTCAACATTTCGACTTTTTCCTCGATATTTCAACTTTTTTCTCAACATTTCGACTTTTTCTCGAAATTTCAACTTTTTTCTCGACATTTCGACTTTTTTCTCGAGATTGTACTTCAACATTAATCTCGACACTTTGACTTTTTCTCAATATTTTGACTTTTTTCTCTCGACGTTTCGACTTTTTCTCAACATTTCGACTTTTTGCTCGAAGTGCTTAATGAAAAAAAAAAAATCTCCCCCTAGTTATAACTAATATAATTACATGCAGCATGTGTTGCCTTCATTCTAAGGCTTGTACAAGACTTTTCATTTTTTGCAGCTACAGACATATTTGTTTTTTGTGTTTTTGGTCCAATATGGCTCTTTCAATATTTTGGGTTGCCGACCTCTGATCTACACTAATGTGATGAGAGCATTACAGTGTATCACGGTGTTGGAGCAACATATCTCTAGGGTCTCCAGTAAAGTAAAGTAAGGTTTAGCTCGTATTGTTTATGTAGAGGACTTTTTACATGACAAACATGCCAAAGTAAAGAAAACTGGGACACAGACTGCAACACAAAGCTGCGAGAAGCTCCATTTAACACTTCTGTCTCTGCTTTGTCAACTCTGAAAGAGGATCCATTAGTCAAAGGATCTTTTAGATTCATCACAACAGATATTGAAAAGAAGGGAAATATGCATCATATCGCTGGTTTCATTGATTTCCTGACCGACTCATCAGCTTTGCTATTCCAACAATAAGCATCACTGCGAGCACATGCATTAACGTTATGGATGTCTGGACGAGACGTGTTGAGGAACGAGTCTGACAGCCACAAAGGATGAGAACAAAACCATGATGGATGGGAAGGTCGGAAAGAGCAGAAGAGCCTTGAGGAGAAAAGGAAGTTGAAAAGAGGAGAGGAATGAGGGGAGACGGCCGACGGCGGAAGGGGAAGCAGGGGGTCATTATCTGACCACCGCGGTTCCAGACCAGTGGCTTTTAAAGCGCAGGTCCTCAAGCAAAAGGAGGAAAGGCCTCAATTACTGAAATGGTTCGTATTAGGTAAAGTGCTCTGGCGATAACCTTCGTCACAGTCTCCATTCTGTTATGGTCTTCCTTCTCATTACCTTTCCTGTTTTTCCAAACAGTACAAATAACAAGTTAACGTTCCGTACACAACCCTCATATCAGCAGAAGAGCCGCCCGGGCTGGTGAGTCCTAGGAGATATTTTACTGTGGAGGACAGGTTGAGAAACGGAGGATGGGAATTTAAATGCACTATGTTCCAATACACTGTGTGGACAAAAGGAGGAAAGGAAAGAAAACAGAACATCTGGATTTAACTAAGTAAATAGATAAGAGCCTTTCATTGGAAATGTACTGCAGTGATTAATATGTTTCAGCTGGACACATCCTGTTCCAGAGGGGTGAAATTATTGATCTGCATCAAGCGAACAAAGCGACTGAGGTTGTTGAAACCACTACAATCAGGCCGAGAGAACTCAGATGTGTCACGAGGACCTGGAAGTGGTGAATCTTCATCTTGGAGAGAGAAACGCAGACCTAAAAGCTGTCTGTCATTCAGATGCAAAACAATTTGCAGCAGGCATAAAACTGGACTCTGCAATAGGAAAGGTTCTCTGATTAGTCCTTATGTACCGTATTTCAGAGTGACGGATGCATCAGAGTGAGAGGCGAGGAGGGTAAAGTGACATCGCAAAATAAGAGCATCTTAATGTTCGGCGTTTCCTCTTATTCTCTGAACACACAAGAGCTTAAACAGGTTGCTGCTTCTTCAGAAATGCTTCCTTCTAGTACATCTTTGCTCTCATATCTTTTCTTCCTTCCATCCTTTTTTCCTTGTTTCCTCCCCCTTTATTCTTCCTTATAATACAATAAATAGATAACTCAATCTCCGGTGGTTTATAGCAGTTTGGTGAAGTTCTGGACGGAGATGTATCCATGGTTATTTTCTGTTGCATGACAACAGACAGATCAGGGGAGCGGCAGAGTTGCTGGAAACATCGGGACGGGGAGCGGAGGAGAGGAGGAAGAGCGTCGGCTGATATCACCTCCTTCCTTTCACGTCTACGTTCGTGCTACGTGCAGCTACTGGAGGAAGTGGCGCTCCTGCAGCATCTCGCCTGTGGATGGGTGTGTCACGAGGGCGGGCCCTGGTTACACAGGATGATGTGTAAATGTTAGTCACTACTGTCCACATCACTTCTGGTCCAGTGCTGCCAATAAGAAACACACACACACACCTACAGTTTCCAGTATATATCTCAATGAGTTCTAGTTTTCCTGGAATATGAAGTTAATGACTTTGGAGCACAACCAGACATGAATATTTTTCCTCCTTTTGTTTAAAGGAGGAAAGCTAGAATCATACAGGCAAGAAACACAACAAAAGGTGTGAAAGGACAGATGTGACATTTTTAAAGTGGGTCGAAAATTTTAGTTAATGAGAAATGTTATCATATGTGTGTATGTGTGTTGCTAAATGTGGGTGTTATGTGTGTACTGTATGTGCACATGTTGTATTTGGAAGCATTTTCCTTTAAGATATGACAAAATCTTAAAACTGTTCTTTGCTGTTCCGTTACTAAGCTGAATGGTTTGTGAAGTGTTTTTTAGTTTGTCTTTGAAAGTTGCATCCATCATGTGTCGTGAGGCTCCACGAGGCGAGGAAGAGGATATCTATGAAGAAGATGGGAGATTATGTAAACATGTGAGGGAACATGTCGTACCAGATCACTTTATGAGCTGTCGGCTACTTTCTCATTACTAAAGATTAGATTTTTTTTTCCACCTTTAACCCTTTACAAAGACATGCCTGCATGTGCTAATCTATTCCTTTATTTATGTTCTCTTTTTTATCCTGTTTTGAACAAATCATTTCACAATCAGTGTGCACTGTTCATTTATTCCACTGGAGCATTTTCAAATGACCCCCTCTTGTTTTTCCACATGTTATGTATCGACTAAACAGGTTGTGTAGTTTGTGGTCCCACAGTCTGTTGAGTTGTCTGTAATTTCCATTTTTAAAGAAGAAAATCACATTAGATGGCCAAAGAGGACAGCAGCAGTTCAGTGAGCTGCAAACTCAAGCTCATCGTCCCTGCAAAACATTACTTTCTAAATCTAGGACACACTAGAAATCACACCAGAAATCTAGATGGTTCTGGTTCTCTCTAAGCTGGTTCTGGTTCTGTGTGGGGTGTTTCAGGGTGGATCAGTACGGTGGCCTACAAGGGTACAAGGGCCAAACGCACTGCAACGGCCTAATGCGTCTCAGTTAAGGAAAACGGCTTCAAGTACAGAAACGATTCAAATTCACAAACTCAAAACAAGGTTCAAAAAGAGGAACGTGGTGCAAATTAAAAAACGTGCTGCAAAAAACAAAGACAAATGCAGCATCATCAAACGCGCTGCAAATAGAGAAACGATGCAAAGCACAAAACGATATAAAACAAGAAACCATCTTCAAAAGAAAAACGCTTCATAACGTAGCATCACTACAACCGGAAGTGCTCCAAACCTTGAATTTGAATCGTTTCTGTACTTCCATATCAGAGTGGTGTTTTGTGTCTTCATTTTGCCTGCAACAGACAGGCAAAATAGCCATTTCCAGGCCAATTTGCAACATCTACTGCATATTACATTCCCTTTTTTTCGAGTTTACGGGGTCACGTAACACCAGCAATAAAACACACAGTGCTTAGGTTTAGTGTAAAGAATTAGTTTGAAAGGAATTGACCCATTTTGCGTTTCACCTCTGATAATAGAGTAACTATCCATTGTGGTCATCTGCTCCACCTGCAGTCGCCCTTTCTCACAGTTTATGGGAAGAGTGGGGTCCAACATGAGTTCTAGTATCTGTAGCCTTTCACCCAACAAGACAAACCGTCACCCACATGTGACACGGACCCCTGACGTGTCTCAGGCTGTGACACGGATCTGTGGGGAAAGCATGTCTTTGAAGAGCAGATAACCAGAAGCAGACTGCTCACATGTCAGGATCTGGCCATGATGTTTGCATTCAGCTTGGTTCTGTTGTGCGTGTGTGTGTGTGTGTGTGTGTGTGTGTGTGTGTGTGTGTGTGTGTGTGTGTGTGTGTGTGTGTGTGTGTGTGTGTGTGTGTGTGTGTGTGTGTGAACCTGTAACCTGTCTCTCCATTAGATTAAGTCAGCACACAGACTGACAGCATTGGGAAATAACCGGCCTTGTTCTGACAAAGTGTACAAATATATTTGCTAGAGCCTTGAGAATTGGCAAAAAGCACATTTTTGTCGTGTTTGTTGAAACTCTGCAAATCCCTCAATCACACCTGAGTCAAAATAGAAAGAAACCGTTTCTGTCTAAATGTGTTTTATATGTCATATCTATTGTATGTGAAAGCAGTTTATAGGAACGGAGCCGTTGACAGTCTCTGCTGGTTTGATACTCATTTCCTGAAAAACGGGATCAAGGATGTGCACTTAAGCAAAAAGTCTTATTCCATAAACCCTATAATCACTGTGGTGTTCAGTCAGGAAATATATTCATGCTTCCCACTTGTGAGTCGCTCCGTGTGATGTTTATTAACAGTATTTCATTATTTCAGCAGCCTCTTTTGCATGTTTCTGAGAGCGTTTGGGCCGGATGGAGCTTCCTTCTCAACTTTGCTACTGGACTGAGCTCGGCCGCAGAAAATCCATCCTCTCCCCGGATCTGACGGCAGCTGTGTTTACTGTCCGCTACTGTGTTTGATTCCCATGACCTGGACAGACAGGAGATCCTGGGAGGAACGACACATGCGTACACACATGCAAACATACGTGGGGGTCTGGGTAGATAATTGTTAGCCTGTCAAGGCCGAACATCAAACAGCGATGTGGCAATGATACGTAAACCTTCATGTTCATGATGGCCTCTTTTTATTTGCTTGTTTGGAGCTACGTTATTAAAGGTTTTTGAACTTGAACGCCCAAAGCTTTTGAGGTTAGAATAAAGCCCCAGTGAAAAGAAAAAGGATTCCTGGATTAACATTGTTACAGGACTGTCTCATTCAGACTGTTGTTATCTGATTTACTTATAGTGACAGCAGTCAGTGGATTGCGTGCAGACTTTTTTATGTAGGCTGCCCTAAGTGTGTAATTGCTTGTCTGGGTGTTTTGCTGTTATTGTACGAGCTGTGCCGATTGCTTCAAGAGAATCACGAGAACCTGCATGTGAACCCACAACAGTTGCGTACAAAGTAATGTTATGTAGGATACGGTAGAAAATGAGCTGCTTGAGAGGAAGGAGCAGACCCCTAATGAAAGTGGGATACTGAAGAACTTTTTAAAAATGAATGTCAAAGTTCCCCGAAGAACCCTGATTTATTCTGTTGCTCACCAAGATTAATATACATCTAGCCTTTTTAACTTCATTGAATATTCATTTGAATCCTCTTTCTAGCCCTGTAGACTAAAACTACAAAAACTAAAACATGTTTGCTCTGCAAGGAAGAACATTTTCCTAAAAAGAAATAAAGTGCCTCAGATTCCAGGCCTGTGCTTCTCATTCTCTTTAATATTTGTATGACTTTTCATCTTTTCTCCAATATTTCATTTTACTATCGCAAAACTAAATCTGCAGGGTTGCACATAGACACATGCACCATGTTTCCACTCTCGTGTTCGTGTGAGAATCATCCGCTCTTCCCTCGGAGGATGCACACAGTCTCTGACAGATGTGCAAAACTCCATCTTTTGTATTTTGCCCCCCTTCAGGAGTTTGTCTTGAGTAAGTTGAAAAAAATCTCGCCTTTTTGTGGTTGATTTTAGAAAGATTGCACAGTGTGCCATTAAGAGTGACCAGTCTTGTTCTCAGCGGGGCTTTTATCATGAAATTTAACCATAAATATCATGTGTAACAACAGAAAGGAGTGACAGGAAACGGTTCAGAATAAGTGATTCACCTGGAGCCATGAAAGAATAACAATATATCTGATGAATCCTTAATTTCGAAACGATAAATTATTAAAAATAGCATTATTATTTAATACATTCTGTTTGCAGGTCCCCTTAAACCTTGTGGGAGAGTGTATTTGCATAAGTGCTGGTAAGTGTGTTTACATGCACGTGAGCGTACATTACCAGGGAGGTTTTACTTCGTAAGAAAGGACAAAGGGAACAATTATCAGATACGATGACATATGAGACCAGGTCTCCAGATTTAAGCGTATGAAGGCGGAGATGATGCGGCTGACTTGTTTATATGCGTGCGAAGCTCACGGCTCAGCGGATCAGAGAAACCCTACCTCTGTCGGTGGGGCCTTATAAACAATGTCTGCATGGAGGGGCCAAGTGTCACCTTGAACAGTTTAAGAGCTATGGTCCCTTACTCAGCCGTTTGTGCACACACACACACACACACTCGCTTAAACACAATAGGACAGAGAAGACGCCAGCGGTGCATTAGTTCGTCTGTGACAAAGACAGTCATTATTAGAAGAGTTGCTGCTGGTGCAGACCTGCGTTTCAACCTGGCTAATGGCTCTCAGTCACCCACACACGCCCACGCACACACTCACACACCCATAATTATACATTCCAGGGACACATTGTCTCAGTTTAACAGTCCTCCATGCCAGTCTGTCTCCACGCGTCCATCTCTCCTCGCCGCACTCCTGCTCAGATGACAGATACCATCTGCTAACTAAACATCACCTGCAGCCTCACTAATCCTGCACATACCCCTCTGTGAGCTCCGTTTGGGGGACAAATCTCAAACTGCAAAACTCCACAAAATATAGTTTTCCTGACCACATTGACCCACGGCATCGCTCAGCAACGGTGCATGATGTTGCCCTTACCCTTGTCTTGTGTAATGAGATTCAATAAAAGTTTGGAGGGCTCTACGATGAGGGAATAAGACGTGTTAGAGCGTGCTCTGGGATTTTACCACTCAGCAATATAATGTAATAGTACTCTTGAAGTACTACGCCAGGAGGACAAGACGTATCCATGCGGTTAGGTCACAGCGGTCCGATAACAGCAAACATCTATCTGGTGGTTTGAGCTTCCTCCCATAACAAGATATGAGTACCAGAATGTAGGAAGAAGCTATCGCGTCCTCATCAGGCGTGCAGATGAGGGGCCAAACTTCTCTGATGGAAAACAACACAACCTATCATTATGAGCAGTTTTGAGAAAACTACATTCATTTATTTCTTGTTGCTGGCCATCAGTCTGGGTAGACACAAAGCCTCTGTTCCACCACGAGTAAGATTACTGACAGATAGAATTTCTCAATACAATTTCCACTTAGTATGTTAAAGCATCAAAGTCCATGAATGTAGAGTGAAACAAAAAAACAGAATAACTCAGGTTTGTTTGAGAGGTTTACCAGGAGGGGATTTGATTTTCTATGTTGCATCAAACCCTTAAACTTCTGCTCTAATGACTTTTAGAGAAACAGGACCAAACTGATAGATTACAAAATATATTTAAGTAAAAAAAAGCATAAAAAAGAAAGAATCTGGGGATTTGTAGTGGAAAAGGTCTTTTTGAGTTGAAGCAGGTCAAACTTTGTTTTCCCTTTATTACTTTCTTCAAAGCATGCTCTTTTTAGGTGAAACAACGACGTGTTGAGGGATAGCAGTCCAATATCTGAAATTGAAAACAGAGCATCGATTAACGATGACAACTCATTCCCAGACCCCTCCCAGTACCAGCAGTGTTGTGCAAGTTCCTACTTCTCATGAACTAGTTCAAAGTTCAGTTCACATAGTTTAAAAATGAACACTTCACGTTCATAGTTCACCATTTTCACTTTGAACTAGTTCAAATTCAGTTCATTTCAATATTTTTAGGTGAGAAGTACGAATGAAACACCACCTTATCCTAAAACTGTTCACTGTATACAATCATGTATCGTCCTAGTGGCTTTTCAACTTTACTCAGAGGCTGTAAATCTCCAGCAATGTAGTCCATTATCAGTTTGTCTACCTGTTGCAGGTAAATCCTCCCCCTGAATGCTGCAGCAGTGTGACTGGGGTCGTTTGGGGCTGTTGGGTCTTCTTGGCCTTTCCTGATGACTTTGTTTGATTGTCAAGGACAAACAGGCAGATATTTTCTAACACTGGACTGATACTTTAACTCCACATGACGTTTCAAATGTGAAGTTGAGGCAGATGTTAGGACTTTTTTTCTCAGGTGGACATAATTTGCACAGAAAGGTTAGATTTTTACCCTTGGACTCTTTGGGAGACGATGTGTAAAATTCCCCCAAATAATCATAAGCGGATCATCACCTGACGGCTCGCTGACGCTGCGTCTGCAACGTCTCTCTCTTCACTGGTCATGTAAAGATGCACCGGGCTGGGGCCGCTGTTGCCATGGAGCTGGTGCCCGTTGTTATGCTAGTGTGCACTGCATTGTGGGTAATGTAGTGTTAAGTCGTCATTCCGTCGAGTATTTTAAATGTGCCGCCCGCTGGTGAAATGAGAAGGATTATTCCGTAATAATTGGACCTAAACAGTGAAGCTGAAACTCACATAATCTGAACAGTTCAAATTCTAGTTCGTGATCTGCAGAATGAAACAAGTTCACGTTCAACTTCTTTATTTGCAAATATGTTGCGTTCAGTTCAACACCGGACGGCCCAGTCGCGCTCCAGCTGTTACTCTTGTGTTTCCTGCAGTTTGACCTTCCCTTCTTAAACTGTGACAACCTTCTGCCAAACTCCTGTCTGACGTGGCGACTAGTTTACGTTTGACTTCCTTTCATGGTAAAGCACCAAACGACATGATTTAATGCCCATAACTGCTGCGTCCCACAGCTGAGCCCCCGTTTCTGAGCAGCTATCATTACAGTTATATGTAGAGAGTGTCATGAATATATTCTGAGAATAAAGTGGTATTAAGAAACACGTATTTTAAAAGTTCATATGCTTCCTTCCACCGGCGAGGAAAGGTCATCACAGACAGCTGCTTTAGTAGAGAGACCATTCGCCCAGACTGTACTAATTATGAGACTTTTCATTGTTTGATTTTCACTTTTCCTGCTTTAGTGATTCCTGTGCTGTGACCTCGGTGACCTCTCCGACCAACAGCTGGCTGCAATGAACTTCCCATCCAATCTTCCCGTCACCTTGAGGTTGCGGGGTCATCGGGATGGAGGAGCTGTCCCGGCAGATAAAACTTCATATCTGCGAGGACGCGATTGCAGCCACTCCCTGCATACTGAGTACCGCACTTATCTTTCGTCCAGGCTCAAGAAATTAGTTGGAATATCTGAGGCCCCTTTGCAAAAAAATAAATAAAAAAATCATTTTCCCCACACGCAGACGTAAGCACCGCTCGCCCTCGGCCCCTCCTCCGTTATCACGGAGCATTAAAAGCTGCCGTGTCTGTCAGAGGGGTTGTTAATGGAGCCATTCCATCCCGGGCGTCTCAGACAAGCAAACGATTAAAGTCGTTCCTCACACTTAGCACACACGTGCGCGCGAGCGCCGGCGCTCGCCGCCGGCCCTGCATCCTACTGGCTGTGAGGGCTTGTCCTTCGATTCCACTTCCAGATGATAACTCCACCCCTAGCTGGACCCCACCCCACCTCCAGACCACCACCACCCCCCCCCCCCACCCTCCATCCCCCGCCTGCACAGCAGCCACAAATGAGATAAGAGCACTAATGTGATTGAGAGAGAGAGGGAAAAGACAGAGAGACAGAGATAGAGAGAGGGAGGGTTTCTAATTTAATAGAAACTCCATCAGGCTAATGGAACTGTGGACTGACCGCCCCGTCTCCCACACAGACGCTCACGCACACACAGCCACTCTCTCCTCGCTGTATAGTACACTCTGAGCGTGGGAACGTATTAGCATTCACCACAGCGCTCTGGGCCGCACTGCTAAATGAATGCAAGGGGGGACGAGCGCGGGTGAACGGAGAGGACAAACCCACAAATAGATGGATGGAGTGGCAGCAGAGAAAAATGAAATGATACTTTTGGATGGGTGCTCAAAGAAAAACACACACACACACACACATAAAGAAAGAAAGGACCCCGGCTTGGAGCGAAGAAGGCAGCAGACAAGGCGGAGAGAGGACTGATGTCACTGTCACGCAGGGCAGACGGGGTCTGGCTACTTCTGCAGGACGGGACTATGGGAGTGGGGACTGTGAGGGAGGAGTCAGGTGGGGGGGAGATGACAAATGGTTTTACACAATCTGACTGACGCTGAGGTAAAAAAAAAAAGAGCGAGCATGCCTTTTGGAGGCATTTCACACATGCACAGACACGGCTGGGTCCCATTCACATGCTGGCTTGTCAGCTGATTTATTCCCACTTATCCTCTGAAGTGCAGATATTTGGACCCGTGACAGACAGTACAAACAGGACGTGTCCTTGAGCGCCGGGGCTCTCGCTCGTCTCGTTCTCTCCTTCCCTTCTCCACGTCTCCTGCCTTACTTCACACTGCTTCCTGGAAACGCAGCTTCCCTAAACTAAAGTTTGTGACCCAGATGAAACAAAGCAGTCAAAGTTTGAGTATATTTCCACAAATCATTAAGAAGGGGAATCCTCTCCAGCACTTCAGACGTCCGCCTGCACAGGACTCTACAATTCATTTTTAGATTAGATTAGATTGGTAACCAAAGCAAAAATAACATAACCACGTCTAATTTCTCACGCAAAGCATGAAAAGTACCGTGGCTAGCCAGCTTTTCCTTAAGAAAAAAAAGGAAAAAAGCTCTTGTGATTATAAAGTTTTTAAGTAAAACATAACTTCAACTGACACTTGTATTTTTGAGGAATATACTTAGAGTAACTGCTTTCTTGCCAATAGTTGGAAAGTAAAATGAACCCTCAAGATGCATTATGTAAATGCTAAAGAGTAGCAATTGGAAATGTTATTTTGTTTTTCTTTTGCTGAAGTTCTGCAAAAGGGTTTGGAGGTGGTGGACACGTGACTGTCAAACAACTGCTGAATCCTTTGCAAAAACGCACAATTTCATACTGTAAGAACATTAAAATGAGACTAAAATGGAAAGTTTTACCATCTATATTACTGGCTAAAAACTCTAGTAATCTATGCAGGATATAAGAACTTACTCTCACATGTCCACCTTTACTTTACATGATTCATAACAGCGGGGAGGACACGCCCCTGTCGTACACGCTCACGGTTCCAGCATTAAACCTCAAAAGCACATCGATTAACTCAGAAACACACACGGTAACGCACACACTTTACTTTTGCAGTGAACCCCCCAGACTGCTGCCAGAGCATCACTTTAACCGGAAACAAATACATATTTAACGCCGGGTCGCGAGGTCTTTGGATTGCAGCTATTTTTTGACTTGTCCTTCTTTAAAGAGTCATTTTTAATGGATTTTATTTCCCTCTTCCCTTTGTGACTCTGGCCATTTCTTATACGGGCCATTACACTTCGTATGCAGCGTGCCAACTACTGCATCATCTTCAGCAAACAGCCCCTGGACGGTGTGCTCCTTCTGCGTTTATGGAGCAGGCTACCTCACATAACAGAACGCATCTGGACCAAAACAGCAGAGGCCGTTTGCAGTGGTCGCAGACTGAACCTCCACCTTTATTTCTGGACAGTTTCCTGTAATAGTATGCACAGCATACATACTGTACTTACATACTTATTATTGTGCATTGTGAGCAGTTCACAGTCTTGAAAACAGGCTGTGATTTACTTTAGTTCTGTGATTTACCATCCATTCATGCCCCCTGCAGCCCCCGGGCCGGGATGTGGAAATGCATTCCCTCTAATAAAGCTGTTCCATTGACTTTCTGCAATGCCCATACCCTTTTTTTGGGTGGTGGTGGTAGTGGGGGGGCATCCGATCAGAGGTGTCAAAAGTATTCACATTCATTACTCAGGTAAAAGTATAGATACTAGAGTTTAAAAGTACTGGTTTCAAAACTACTTAAAGTATAAAAGTAAAAGTAATGTAAGGGGGAAAAAAGCCATTAAGGACAAAAGCCATTGAAAATGAATGCATCTTAGTATAATGCAAATATATTAAAGAAGCATATATGTGTACTATTGAGCATTAACATGTGTTTCAGAGAGCAGGAGATATGATGACTAGTTGCCTATAAGTATTGTAATGGTGCAAAAAGTCAAACTTCAGAGGCATGTTATCATTTATCCTAACCTTTATTGGAATGTACATCCAAGTTTAGTTGCAGGAATCTGAGGGAACGGATGTAAGAACAAAACTGGACAAGAACATCTGAAACAACCACAACCAAATTCACTCTATCCAGATGGAGCAATTTAACTGGATAGTTTTTATTAAAGGCCCAAATGAAATAGAGTAACGAGTCTGTTTTTAAAATGTAAGGAGTAAAAAGTAAAAAGTCTTCTGAAAAAGAATAACCAAAATTTCTACTTAAGTAAGGTAACAAAGTATTTGTACTTCGTTACTTGACACCTCTGCATCTGATAAAACTTGGTTGGAGATAAATACAACTTTTAAAGATTTCTTTGGCGTGTAGATAGATGTGGCTTCAACAAACCCTTTGCTTTGGCTCTGGCAGCAACTAAGCATCAACAATGATGAGGGAGAGTCCAGTGATGCAAAACCCCCAGAAGGCACAATCTTCAAAACTGAGAATAACACTTGTCCAGTGTTGAACATACTACTAAAGGTTACCAGCAGACCAGGATGGATCTGTTGGGGAGGGGAAGTGTGTCCTGAGCAGATGAGTCTCTGAGATGCCCTGGCTGAATGTGTTCTGGCAGGATGCATCCCTGTCTAGTTCAAACAGATCTGGAGCCAGCCGCGGCCGCGCCAGGCTGGTACCAGCTATTCATCTAAGACCGGCGGGGTTTAGTGCCGTCGAGGAACTGTCGTAAAACAAATAAAGTGGCTGCGGCTGATGTGGAATGGTCGTTTCTATCTGCTGGCGACAGATCAAAAGAAGTGGATTGTTTCTTTCTACCAGAATAATGGAGGGTAGCAAACACACTGTGGCCTGTGTGCATTTCTGTCCGCCTGCACTACGCAACAGGATATGAATATACGGCAAAGTGGACAGAAAACTGAGCTGAGGCATGACAGATTATATTTACACATTTGTCTGACGATGCCAAAAACGTCATTGACTCTATATTCTAACAATGAAAAAAGTGTCTGAGTGTGTTTTCTATATGTCTTCTCTCATATTGCTTTATCCTAAACTTTATATACCTCCAGATTGATGCTGTCTGTCCCCCAGCAGCAGCACTTAGATACTGAATCAGATTTGTGGGCAAAAGCAATCCACCATCTCAGTGAAAAACCAAGAAAAAGTAGCAGCTGTAAAGTGGTACAAAAGAAGAGAAGCCAGCACACCAGACAAACCTTTTCAATCCCCCCGTTTGTATCAGGTTACAGCTTTATATCCAATCATTTCAGAACCATTTGACTCAAAAATATCGGGAAGTAAGTTAATATGGTCCACGGAGAGCTTTGGAAATGACAAGTAGCTGATGAGCAACTCCAAAATGACAGTAAAGCAGAGGTGTCAAAAGTATCAAAGTACCTCATTACTCAGGTAGAAGTATAGATACTAGAGTTTAAAAATACTCCTGTAGAAGTTGAAGTATCAACTCAAGTTTTTTACTCAAGTAAAAGTATAAAAGTACTGGTTTCAAAACTACTTAAAGTATAAAAGTAAAAGTAATGTAAGGGGGAAAAAAGCCATTAAGGACAAAAGCCATTGAAAATGAATGCATCTTAGTATAATGCAAATATATTAAAGAAGCATATATGTTACTATTGAGCATTAACATGTGTTTCAGAGAGCAGGAGATATGATGACTAGTTGCCTATAAGTATTGTAATGGTGCAAAAAGTCAAACTTCAGAGGCATGTTATCATTTATCCTAACCTTTATTGGAATGTACATCCAAGTTTAGTTGCAGGAATCTGAGGGAACGGATGTAAGAACAAAACTGGACAAGAACATCTGAAACAACCACAACCAAATTCACTCTATCCGGATGGAGCAATTTAACTGGATAGTGTTTTTTAAAGGCTGAAATGAAATAGAGTAACGAGGCTGTTTTTAAAATGTAAGGAGTAAAAAGTACAGATAATTGCGTGAAAATGTAAGGAGTAAAAGTAAAAAGTCGTCTGAAAAATAATTACTCCAGTGAAGTATAGATAACCAAAATTTCTACTTAAGTAAGGTAACAAAGTATTTGTACTTCATTACTTGACACCTCTGCAGTAAAGGATGAACAATGCGCAAGAGGATAGCAACCAATACCAGCTCAGAATAGATGCTTTCAAAACCCAACACTGTGTACTGCACTTATACGCTACGTGTTGCATGCCGGCCCTGCAGTCGTTAGTACGGAGCATGACGCCATTAAAAGGATACTATACTTGCACTGAATAAGAAGAACTGGACATCATTGTGACGTCACCCCCAGGGTTTGTGAAAAGTGCTTTTGAAGCCTATTTTTCTTTCTACAGTACAGTGATGCAAATGAGCTGAACGAGCAGGACCAGAAACAAGTCCACATGACCTGAAATGATGCCCGTGCTTCAACCAGGCCACGCCAGAGGAGCTGCAGAGGTCAGTCAGAAAACCAAATGACTCCATCTTTATGGGCAACAGTGGAGTTTGCAGCTTTGAAAACAGCCAAGAGATGTGTGTTCGGACTTTTACCATTTAGTTTAATGATGAAATGTCTCATCACTCTGAAGGATGACACAAAGACAGTGATTGATGGAGAAAATAGAGACATACCTCAGCATACGAATGGAAACATCAAATAGTTCAAATGTGACTGAGAATATGTGATCATATTTACATCAACGGACTGAATCAAAGTGCCAAAATGATTATTCCTCGCACTGTAAACTCGTTGTAATTAAATTAAACTGGTCCATCAGTACTGTACGTGCAGTATTTATGAATTTGTGCATTTCCATATTTTAATCACTCGCTAGTCAATTAAAAGTGAGAATTCTGATGCAACGGTGAAGCTTTTTGTGTGCTATGCTTTGATTTTCCTTTACCCTTTTAATGATAAGTATCTTTTTTAAACACCATGAGGCTGTTCATTGTGATAAATCTCCCTCCTCGCAGCAATGATGGCTTTATCATTGCTGAGCTTCTGAAGGTGCAGCCTGTGCATGATCAATACCGGGACTGAAGCAACTCTGGCCCATAAATAACTGCCTCAGTACTTCCCGTGCACGTAAACAGTGAGGGACGGCATAAAGGGTATCTGCTATGGCAGGGGTATTTTACAAGATATAGTGGGTAGAGCATCGTTGTGTGGGCAGACAACATGGACTCGGTCATCATTAGTCCTGCTATGCAATCAAAGTGACAGGAGCCGTAAAGGAGAGCTGTTTCACCCCAGAGAGATGAGGACGAAGCTGTTGTGCTCATATGAAGCACGGCCGGAGCTTTGATTACCAGTCTGATTACTGTTAACATCGTAATGAGCTTGCTGCATGCTGGATCTTAAAGGGCCCGGATTGATTTTCACGTGTCTTGTGTGTTTTTAGGTCCGTAGCGAGATCCATAACTGTCATAACACGTCGCAGAGCGTATCCCCGCTTAACGGGAGAGATTGATGAGAGGATTCACCCACCCACACACACACACACACACACACACACACACACACACACACACACACACACACACACACACACACACACACACACACACACACACACACACACACACAGCTCCCTCTGGCTACTGATCCCATGTACCAATAACATGTCCCTGGGACTCTTTAATGAAATTACGTTTCTGGTAATATGAACAGACCTCGTCTCTCTCCGGTTCTAGCTCCTCTCCAACATTTCAGGTTTGTACTGTACGTGTGACATGAAAATTGTTGTTCAAAATCCCACCATGTCCAGAAACTCTTGCAGATTTGAGATCAATGCTGCAGCAGAGGAGGGTAGAAGGGGAAATAATAAACGTTGTTTATTTACAGAGGTGTCAAGTAACGAAGTACAAATACTTAGTTACCGTACTTAAGTAGAAATTTTGGTTATCTATACTTCACTGGAGTAATTATTTTTCAGACGACTTTTTACTTTTACTCCTTACATTTTCACGCAATTATCTGTACTTTTTACTCCTTATATTTTAAAAACAGCCTCGTTACTCTATTTCATTTTGGCCTTGAATAAAACTATCCAGTTAAATTGCTCCATCCGGATAGAGTGAATTTGGTTGTGGTTGTTTCAGATGTTCTTGTCCAGTTTTGTTCTTACATCCGTTCCCTCAGATTCCTGCAACTAAACTTGGATGTACATTCCAATAAAGGTTAGGATAAATGATAACATGCCTCTGAAGTTTGACTTTTTGCACCATTACAATACTTATAGGCAACTAGTCATCATATCTCCTGCTCTCTGAAACACACGTTAATGCTCAATAGTACACATATATGGTTCTTTAATATATTTGCATTATACTAAGATGCATTCATTTTCAATGGCTTTTGTCCTTAATGGCTTTTTCCCCCTTACATTACTTTTACTTTTATACTTTAAGTAGTTTTGAAACCAGTACTTTTATACTTTTACTCGAGTAAAAAACTTGAGTTGATACTTCAACTTCTACAGGAGTATTTTTAAACTCTAGTATCTATACTTCTACCTGAGTAATGAATGTGAATACTTTTGACACCTCTGGTTATTTATCCCCAGAGGAACTTCTCATGCTGATTCAGAGATACCACAGAGGTGGTTTCTCATTTCAAATGTTAATACTCTGTAAATGTCCTTAAGATACTTCTAAAGACTCAAATACATGAGCTTTTCCCTGGAATTTGTCTGTCAAAGTCCATTTAGTGTATAAACACCTCTTAAAACTGTTGCCTCACTGTTAGCTGCTGTGAGAGTTTCTTAGGAACAGTTTTAAAAAGATTCCCAGCATCTTCCCTTTCCTTTTTATTTATTCTTTTCTACACACACACTAATAAATGGACACACACAGCCACACACTCTTCCCAACATCCTCCCGCCGGCCCCGGGTTATCTCCCCGCCCACAGCCTCCTCCCAGCAACAGGCGCTCGGCGACGGAGACCAACAAGCAAACGTGTGCGACTGATGCACCGCGCTGGCGTGGACGGGTGGAAGGGAGGTGTGTGTGGGTGGAGCTGGGAGTGGAAATGTGGCTATCTGTGCCAGGGGACTGTCCCTCAACAGGAAAGCACACACACTCACTCACACACACACACCCACACACACACACACTGGGAACATGAATGGTGCACAGGCCTCAGACCGGAGTCAGACAGGAGCTCTGCCGGCTGACCGGGAGAGGAAACCTGCACCAGTGAGTGTTTAAATGAACCTGAACTTGAGCGACAGATGCTGCAGACCACACTGCTCACACCACAACCCCCCCCTTCACTTTCTAATGACCTTCACCTGCAGTCTGGATGTGCACGTCATCTATGAGGACTCATCTATTCACGGCAGCAGCTGCTTTGGTATTAGACATAAATGGAGTAACACACCCCTAAACTAAAAACAGCTCAGCAACAGAGTCCAGCCAGCAGATCAGCGGGGCAGCTGCTGATGGGACCAGGCTCCCAGAGAGCAATATCCCTGCTTTACAGCTCCGAATCAAAATGGATTTAATGTGACTCCTGACTGATTAAGAGCCAGACGTTTTAATGCTGCATCGGAGCAGATAGCAACCAATTAATGTAAATGACTTCCCTCTCGGGGAGAGGTCCTGTCAGCTGCGCTTTAAATAAACCTGGGAGGGTTTGGGTTACGGCCTTTACCGCGTTGGGACCAAATCAACAACCGGCTAAACTCGAAAGACGAAGATATAAAGTGTCGTCTTTCTTTTTTTTGGGTCCCTTTCCTGTTGCAAAACTACGTGAGAGAACAGTGATCCAAGTCATTATCACACAAAACGGCTGCAAAGCGGCAAAGACGGCGGGTCTGTTTACTGCAGTGGGTGTTGAAAGGGTTCGCCCACACGGAGCAAACAAGTTGTCTCGGCGGTGTCACAGCCACGGCGGCAATTATGCCGCCGGTGAACTTTACGAGACAAATATGGAGCCTCGGTGGAACCACGGTGCTCAGCGATGACAGCGAGCAGGTCAGCCTCCGAAGATGGAGTCTTTGTTTGTGGTTTTTTTCCGACCAGACCGGCAGCTTTAAGCCTCACCCCTCACGTGAAATCATGTGTCCCAGTGCCTCCTGGTTTTGACACCATTGGATCACACTAGCAGAAAAAAAACAACATGTTTACTGTCTCCTCTCTCCCATTAGGATTTCAAATCAGAACAGTAGTTGTTTATTGTCAAGCAATGTCACAGATCTTTATCAAAGCAGACAACTGTAGGACAATGACAAGGAGCATGAGCAACCAAAATTGTAAAATCAGAAGATGCAGGACAACATTTGGTCAGTCATCCCTTTCAGTGCTGGATACACACCTATGGTATTATTTACCACCAGAAATAAAATCCCAAACAGAATTAAGGATGTTTAGTGCCAAAGCTAAACATTGGCTTAAGCAGCAGCAGAAATGCGAACATTAACTTCTCTCAAGTCACTGTCAGTGCAGTATTTTACTAATGTTTAATGTATTTAACTTGTGCAATTTTTAATCTGAATTTTGGAGCTGTATTTATTTGTTTATGATATCTGTTCACTGCATTATTCACTGTATTTGTATTATTGTATTTTGTATTCAGTATCTTTTATCCTTCTTTTACCTGACCAGGGACAAAGACTGCAAATTAGCTGAAGCTAGACGTCTTGTATGCATCACATTTTTCATTCTTTGTGACAATGTTGTATGTATCGTCCCTGTTAAATAAACATTAAAATAACAATAATAAAAAATAAATAAATAAATATTTCCTCATTCTTCTATTATTGTGTTTAGATTTTCGAGGTGAAAAAAATGAAAAGAAAATCTAAATTAGAGGGGCAGCACGGTGGCTTAGTGGTTATTGCTGTTGCCTCATAGCAAGAAGGTTCGACTCCCAGGAGTTTGCATGTGCCTCCCATAGTCCAAAAACATGCATACTAGGTTAATTGATGATTATATATTGCCCGTAGGTGTGAGTGTGAGTGTGTCTGGTTGTGTGTTTATATGTGGCCTTGTGATGGACTGGTGACCTGTCCAGGGTGTAACCCCTGCCTCTAGTCTGTAATGAGCTGGGATAGACTCCAGCAGACCCGGTGACCCTGCAAAAGGATAAAAGCAGGTATAGAATATGGATGGATGGTTCTGAGAGAGAAAAAGCAAAGAATGAGGTATCTGTCACCTGTTTTGTTGATGTTTGACCCCGTCTGCAGACTCTGCTCTCCAACTCTCTTTGTCTGTTATTTGCTTTAAATTGTTGTTTTGTGGATTTTTTCTACTTTGGACATTTGATTTATTGTTTCTGAATTTCTTTAAATTCGCCTTTGGTCCAACGCCTGCCCGTCTCGCGTGCGCGCCTGCGTTTGGTGTTGAACTGCAACTGACACACGACAACAACAATCCCTTCGACTGCAGAACAATTGATTGTTAGGGAAAGGGCAGGACGCCGGTGGACAGTTTCTAGTATTTCTCAGTCTTTCAGGAGACTTGCACAGGCGATCAACAAGAGATGGGGTGAAACTGTATGAGAAAAAGGCCAAATTGTGCCCAAAACATTTCGCCTGGATTGTTCACCTGCTGCACACCACCGGAAAAAAAAAAAACAACAAAACACACAACGTGCAGCTAAAGTTCACCTGAGATCAGACGATGAAGACGGCACAGGCGTGGGTCACGAGGCCTGCAGACCTGCACATGCACACAGTAATAGCGTCATGCAGCCGTGCACAGCCTGGGTCAAACAGGTCACTTTTTCAACCACAGCAGATAAAGAGATTGAATTGAATCAGTAGGACTTTTCACCGGATACACACACGAAAATAGTAAACATGCACACACACACGTTTGTGGAGCGGTCCGTACGGGGACACGGGGCATTGTGCTGTTTCTGTTGATTTCTGTTGATTGTGCTTAACCCCAATTCCTACCACGATATATGCTTTAGTGCTGTAAGCACTCCTCACCAACCTCAGAAATGACATCCTGCTTCAAAAATGAGGAGCCCAAACACACACACACACACACACACGTTTGACAAAGGGCTACTCGGGGAGGAAAAGGAAGTGGAGAAAGGAAGCACAGAGAGGGGGATAACAATAAATCCTACATCCTTCTGATCTGCACAGCTCAGTCAAGTGGAATCAAGTCAGCAGCCACTGTAGGGCTGAAAGATTTAGAGACCCGTGTTATAACGAGTGATACCGACCGCTAGGAGAACGCACTGAGTAAACAAGGTTTCAAAGGTTTTCAAAGCATCCCTAACAAACAGAGCATGAAAACGTTACTCAACACCACCCTCGCCTTCTATCTTCAGCATCACTCCACATGTGGATGAAATATGAAAAACATTTCCATTATATTCATTATTTACACATTTATTTGGGTGAGAAACTACACTAAAGGTCATTAATTCATTAAACTAAAGTGTTAATGAGTTTGTTGTAGTACAGAAATCAACGCTCAAGTGAGTGACTAAGCAACATGAGACGTGAATAAAGTTCACTCAACTTATAAACATGTGAGCTAATCATGTTGGGCTTCTGCTTCTGCCACCTGCTGCTTATTGTTGCCTAACAAAAAGCTGTAAAGAATATGACTAATTTTATTCTGCTAAAATGCTGCACTGTTACAGCAGATGAGATGAAGGAAGTTTTGACATGCTCACCAGGTAATAGTGGTCAGCAGTGATGTCTGTCCTGCTGGATGTAAGCTGCAGAGGTTCTACCCCAGAAGGCTCCCAGGACACTTGGTACACCCAGATTCATCACTCTGGGATGCTAAACTCCACAGATCTTCAATGATGGCTCATGTGTGTAACATTCGGGGGCACGGGTTTCTCACACAGCCATTACCCCAGTGCAATGAAGGCAAGGCAAGGCAAATTGATTTGTATAGCACAATTCATACTTTTAAAAGTGCTCTATAAATAAAATGTATTATTATTATTATATTATTATCATAGTTTTGATGTGTAGAAACTATATCCAGGACTTATTTTTGCTATCCAGGAGTTTGTGGCTCCTGTAAACACTTTGGTGAGTCTCTGTTTCTGCTGTCAGCTGGAAGGAACGCCGGGAGTCAGTTTAGGGTGAGAGAGGGTTTACACACTGAGTTTCACCTAAAACAATCCTAGATATCTACGCCACACTTCCTTACCACCTCACTCACTGTTAAATGCAAGCAGGTAGTAAATAAACCCTCTTCTTGAAATCAAATTTAACACAAAAGCCTGGCAGTTTTACTGTTCTGCTGAAACTGGACACCCACAAGTCAACAACAAGTTTTAATGTCTTTACATCGGCTGCAAACCCTCGATTGTCTTCTGTCTCTGCAGACCTAGAAAACGCTTCACGCTCACCTGGAGCTGGATTTTAGATGTAATGTTCAAGTTTTACATGTACTTTGGTGCTGTTTACACATCTCTGTATATTTTGAATGTCTATTCGAAGACATATCTGCACTGTTCTTGACTTCATGTATCAGGAGCGTCATCACTGTTGGTTCAGTCATGTGACCTGATTGAGCAAGCAATGACGGGGATGTTCCTGAAACTTGCTTTCTTTCCACAGTTGTGGGTTTCCCGATCACTTACGGCATGTCTACTGATAAAACAAGTGACAAATCTTGTGATACACACAACCACTGCTGACCTGTAACACGCAAGCCGCCGTGACGCTGTGGCGCCGGGAAACGCTCAAACAGCAGAGAAAAAACTCCTCAACCCTCAGGTTGTCAGCGAGGGCGAAGGGGGGTTAAGGTGGCCGGATCATTGGCGGTGAGTGGGTGACTGAATCAAAAAAATTGTGACACAACAGGGGAAACCATTGAGCATGAGAGCAGAGCTCACGCAGAAGTCATATGACCGAGTGAGATGGCAGAGCGGAGGAGGGCAGATGGAGGGGGGGGTGAGAGCACATGTTTGGGATTGTCCAGCAGGAGGAAGGTTTGGGAAGGGAGTGGGAATAAGTGAGCAGTGAGCGGATCATGGTGACGTACAGTATATACGGGCAGTGTGAGCCGAGGGAGGGCTGCAGGGCGTGGATGGTAGGGGCTTCGTGCACGCAGAGCGCCCAGCGTGGTTTTTACGGCCCCCACAGACCTGATTTCATGACTGTTTAAGCACAATCCGTGGCTGGACCCGTTCATAAAATGCAACATGTGTTAGCCCTTTATTTCTGGCTGGGGTTCTGACAGAGTTTCCTTGGCTCGGCATCAGCCCTGGAACTGGCACGCAGAGGTCACAGCTAATAATGTGGCAGGGAAGAGCCGGGCCCGGCTTTAGGACGGCTCGTAGAACAGAGCGAGTACGTCGTGGTTAACGTGAACACACGCTAAAATCACGCCTCAGTGCCAACAAGAGGCCCGACTGAGCCGTTCTGGAGAGCATGTGTGTCTAAATTCATGACTTCACATTGGTCACATCCAACTAGGGTTGCCACCTTTCAGAAATAGAAATAAGGGACGCCCTGATTTCAGCAGCGCAGGAGCCAAAAAAAAAAGCCCCAAAACTTCTAAACTGAATAAAAATGTGTTTATTTTATATGAAAAAACTAAATGCTTTGATTTAAAGTTTAAAGTGCTTTAATAGCATTGAACCTGCATGACTGTACAGACACACAACCATACTAGCAACTGAAATAGCCTCCTATGCTATGTATGTCCACATCAGCCCAGATGTATAATATAGCCTACAGGTGAAGAATATGGTGTAAAAGTTAATTTATTTCAATAATTCAACTAGAATATGGTGTAAAAGTTAACTTATTTCAATAATTCAACTAGAATATGGTGTAAAAGTTAACTTATTTCAATAATTCAACTAGAATATGGTGTAAAAGTCAATTTATTTCAATAATTCAACTAGAATATGGTGTAAAAGTTAACTTATTTCAATAATTCAACTAGAATATGGTGTAAAAGTTAATTTATTTCAATAATTCAACTAGAATATGGTGTAAAAGTTAACTTATTTCAATAATTCAACTAGAATATGGTGTAAAAGTTAATTTATTTCAATAATTCAACTAGAATATGGTGTAAAGGTTAATTTATTTCAATAATTCAACTAGAATATAGTGTAAAAGTTAATGAAAATACGGTACAAATCGTGTCCCGTATTAGTTCAATACAGGACGCAACATTTTTTTCTCAAATAAAGGACAATTCCGTATTTCACGGGACGGGTGGCGACCCTACATCCAACCTCCGAGTCTCCCTCAGACAGTTGAAAAGACAACAAGATGGGTTGCCGTCTTCCCATATAATGCACACAGTGCAGCGTTTTAATGGTAAGTGATTGCGCCGGTGTGATTGAAGGCGATGGAGGAGTGATTGCCCTTTTGATTCATTAGAGAAAAGCCTATTAGGAGCGGTGTGAGGTGCTACTGCAGCATCAATTATCGTGAGGTTCGGTTCAGACCAGTCAGCTAATTGGTGGAGGAAAAATGCAAGGCTTGTTCAGAATGTCTTTGTCCACGTAAAGTATCTATGGATCCAGCGATCGGCGCCAAGTAACCTTCCAGATCCTATTGAGTGATCCGTGTTTTATTGGTTCAAGCACATCTTAAAATTGCTTTAGTTTCGTTTAGTTTTCACCCTTTTTGAAATCAGCTAGTCTTGGAAAGTCTTGAACTCGTCCCAGGACTTGTCCTTTGTACGCCGTTCCTTTGGAAGTGAAGCTATTGTTTTAATGCAGTGATGAAGTGACACTCGGGGATCAGGGGTCGGGGATCATTCTCTGCTCTTTTCTCTTTATGTCCTTATAATTTCCATGCTCTTTCTTCGAGTTGACCTCTTCCCTGTTTTATTTGGCTTTTCCTTCAGTTAGATTAATTCCTGGTATATTTCCAGCGAGCGAGTGTCCTCCTGCACTCTGTTGACGTTTGCTTTCCGCCCTCGTCTCAAACCAGGTGTCAGTGACTGATTTCCTCAGTAAATCCATGCTATCTCTTTAGAAAGTGTCTTGTTTGGGCCAGGAGCGCCTCCCTCCTCCCTGTGCATCCCACGTCCCAGTCCGTCATCACACCTAGTTTGGCATCGTCTCTAGAAGTGGACCGTGACACCGAGCCAGCTAAAGAGACAAAGTAAACATCCAAACGGCACGTATATAAACAGATGCATATAAGGAACTATATTTCGGCCACGGTGTTTACCTGCAGCAGCACTGTTGCCAGGTTACAAACTCTGAGGATGATGGGAAATCACCTAAATCCCCAAATGTTGCTGTAATCCCTTCAGTGCTGGAACGGTGCAGTTCTGTGTCGTTAAACTTGTTTTCTTGGGAACTCTTTGACATCACAGATGAAATGTCTTTCCCTCACCGGTCTGAGGTCTGCAGCCGGGCCCCCTGCTCCTCAGACAGCACCTGCAGATGTATCCCGGGAAACTCCCCGTTTACCGAGTCAGTGAAGAGCAGCTTCTATCCCATGACTGTATGATGAAGGCTTGGCGGGCTCTGTAAGGTTATTCTATCTCACACAGATCTCTGATCTCATCCATCCAGCCATTAGTTTTGTAGGATACCTACTGATGTCATTTGTCCCTGGACAGCCAGATCCAAGAATGTCCCTTAAAAAGTTATGGAAATCTATTTGTATTTGTATTTATCTATTTATTTGACAGGGACAATGCAGTCAAACATAGATACAAGCTTGCAGCTGATGTGATGCATGTAGAGTTTATAGCTAGTGCTAATTCTCTTCCACAACAATGCAGTACAATCTTAAATTCATATACATCAATTAAAAAGACCATACAATTCAATAATACAATAATGCAATATTGCATTTACATGATATAAAACCTTCCCTCACTCACTCTCCCACACAAATATACACACTCTTTACAGATGAGTACAGTTTAGATTTTTCTTTAACCAGGTTTTAGTTTTGGTGATAAACATGTCAAACTCTGAGATGGATTTAATTTCTGAAGGCAGTGAGTTCCAGATTTTACAGCTCTTAGAGAAGGCTGACTGTCCCAAAGTTGTCCTGCAGAACGGGATTTTGGAACTGTGGTTAATTGCAGGTAAAAATTAATTTAAGAAAACATAAATCACTGAAGCTTTCAAACTTATTTCAAAGTTATATTTTTTGAGGATGTGGCAGTGGTGGTACCTGACCTTATATAGAGAACTAATGTGTTTGGTGGCCGTGGGAGCTGCATGAGCCCTAACTGTCATACAGTATGAGATGTGTGAGAAAATCAGTGCATGCATGTAGAGCAGAGCGGCCTGGTTAGGTATCTACTGTCTGATTAAATTAAAGCAGTTTAAATTACTTTCTCTTCTTTAATCCTCAACCATGTGACTCGCTTTCAACTCTGACATGGGCAGCAGCTCCTGTGCAGACTGGCGTGTGCCGTCATAGTGAGATGCCACTGCTTCAGCTACAGTAGGTGTAGGTGTGCCTCCATCTCAATGGCCTCCTGTAGAAGTGGGATGGAGCACTCAACTGCATGTGTCATCACAGATGTCCATATATATCTGGAAGATGGCTGTAAAATCTGACCTATAAGAGCAGCCGCATGTGCAGTCTACATTATAACTCTTTGGATCAAATTAAGCTGCAGAGAAGCAACTAAAGGTGCATGGTGGCACATTTTTCTTTCTTTGCTTCTTTCGTCCACTGTGGTGAGAGTGAGGGTGGTTGCTCTAGAAGCTGTTGCGCTGTGGGACGTTTGGGGACCTGGGAAATCGCTATCCTCAGGGCCGGCCCAAGCCTCCATGGGGCCCTAAGCAAAATGTGATTTTGGGGCCCTCTATTACTGCCAATAATACTGATTATTGATCATTCACACACCCACTATAAACTTATTTCATGTTCTTCCCTGTCATTACAAACACACTTGTAAAACTAGATGCAAGAACTTTTTGTTGTAGTTAGATTGTAATCCACAGGGATTAAGACCATGGAAGGATACAAAAGATTAACAAACTTGCAGAAAAATCTTTCAATTCATATTTTGCAAAGTCAGCAACTGCCCCTACTGGCCACACAGAGAAGCAATAGATAAAATGTCAAAGAGCTGGTGGATGGTTTTTAATCTGAAATGGTAGGAAATTCAGCTACAAGAGTGGCCTGGGGTTGATTTAAACTTAATATTTAAAGTGATATAGTACTAAGTGTGATACCGAGTGTCATCTACAGCAGTGGTTCCCAACCTTTTTTCCTTACAGCCCCCCTACTTGTGTCTAAGACCAGCCGGGCCCCCCGACCCGTACATACTAGCAGCAAAATAGTCTTTAATTGAAAAAATTAACATTAATTATGTTTTTTTGATACATTTCTTTTTGGTTTACTCTGTATACATATGACTTTGTTTTTCTCCAATGTCACCAATGTATAAAATAAGCACAAAAGGACATAAAAATATTTCTGAAAAATGTCTGTAATATGAGACCAACATTTTTTAACATTTTTCCTTTAACAACCTGTCGGAGTAGATTAAATGTTGAGTAATAATATAATAATAAGGAATGAAATCATTTCCTGTGTTTGTCACCAGTGTATAAAAAACACAAAAAATATTCAAGACATTCATAAATTACTCATTCGCAAATATCATTTTTACTGCATATCCTCAAAGCAGACAAAGTTTCGCGCCCCCCCCAGAGATCTCTGGCGCCCCCCCCAGGGGGGGCCCGTACCCCAGGTTGGGAGACACTGCTCTACAGTGTAGGCCTCCTAAAAGAGACAAAATAATCAAATAGATCATTTATAAACCATTTACTGTAAACACGTTTTCTACTTTATTTTTGGTTTTAAATAAACTGAAACAATTAAGTGCAACAACAAAGTACTACAAAAACTAGAACTATAATTAAAATCACTCAATTTAGTACCTCGTCAATATGTGTATTTATGGTAAAATAATTTTATTTTTTATTTTTTTTAACTCTTGGGGGCCCCCTAGTGGCCACGGGGCCCTAAGCAGCCACTTACTTCGCTTATGCCTGGGTCGGCTCTGGCTATCCTCCAGTGCTGCCCAAGACGCTCAGGAGAACTGAGGATCGTGACCTCCCCGGTCCTACGTCACAGTCTGACTTAGAGATTATTGTTGGTGGCAGGACTACATGACGGATAAATGTTCAAAATTGTGGCGTTGGGCGAGGCCGGGCCAGGGGGGGGGTTGCTCTGGCAGACTCCAGCACCGGTATCCCTTACGCTCCAGACAACTGGCTGTCACAGATAATTCAGCCTCTCACACGCCCCCACTGTCCACTAATATCCATCCGTCTCCACAGCAACCAAACACATGACGTCTGCATGGAAACTCCTCACCTGTTTCTCGCGCCGCCACGACCAAGAACTTGGCCGTGGGTGTAATCCTCGTGTTTTGGACGTGATGCGTCTGTGAGCTCGGTGGGAATAAAGTGTTTATTCTGTGCCGATTGGGCTTACAATGGTACAAATAAATGCCGCCGGTGGGATCCTGACGGGAGCATGTTCAACCACAACCACGGTGGCTCTCGGCAGCTCGGTCGAGCTCGGTCTGACTCTGTGAAATCTCTCTGCTATCGTTCTGGGTCTGACTATGATCACGAGAAGAAAAAAACAAAAACGCAGGAGGCCTCTTGGCTTCTTCATCCAAAACAAGTCAAATCCAGCCAATTTGTTGCTTGAGCTCATGCCGGTGTCGGCACTAACGTGTTACAGCTTGGCTCCACACCTCAGAAACCATGGTAATATGAGAGGCACAATCTACACCCAATTATTTTTTATTTCTTTTCTTTTTTTATTTTCTACCAAATTGGCTGAGGATTTGTGCTGCTGCCTGACAATCCTTTATAATCCCTCTAATTCTTCCTCTGCTTTTAATCCTTTTTTTAATTCAACTCTCTGGGGGACATGCTGGTAGTCCAAGGAACCTGAAATGTATAATATTTACATGCATTTAAGACCCGCTTCAGGACAGAGGGACTCGAGAGTTTAGGTGCAACGCTTGGTTTGGAGCGCCTGCACGACTGGTATGACGTCTTATCGAAGCGTCGACGTCCAGTGTTCTGTACGGTCTTCTTGTTGTTTTTCCTATTAATCCATATAACTGCAAAGCACGGGCCCTGACCCATGAGCATGAACCGAGTCTGAAGCTTTGTTTAGTCTGATCGTCAACCTGGCTGTCAAGGGCGGACCAGGACTGAGGTCAGAGGTCAGACGCCAAAGGAAAGAAGGAAAGAAGGGCGCTTGCAGCGAGATGTCGCAAACGCATGTCGGCTGGGTGAAGGAAACGCTGATCTTGAGATAATGAAGAAAAGGAAATCCACTGGTCCACATTTTTCTTTCATGCCAGCATGTCTTATCAATCAGTCCAGAAGCAGGAGCGGTTAAAGTTCACTCATGTTCACTCATGTGAAGAGCAGGTTTCACAAACGTTCTCAAGTTTTCTCTCAACATCCTCTGACATGCACCGGATAGTTTAAGAAAGAACTAAAACCACCTCAATCAAGGTAAGTGTTTCCATCAACCTCTTTTATTCTTTGTTTCAGCTCTTCATGAATAAATAATAACAATAATGATGATAAATAATATTATGTGACTGTGTATTCCAATACATTTTATAGTGAAAGCTGCCGTTTGGACGTTATTTATTCACAGGAAACCCTGTGACATCTGTCTTTTCAGCAATGTTTTCACCTAGTTTCAAAACTGTCTGGTTGTTTTGTTGTAGCCGTGGTTGTAGGTGGTGGCGTCAGACGCTCAGCTCCTCTGCAGCCCTTTCAACGTGTGCGCATTAAAACATCTATAATAATAATAATAATAATACATTTTATTTATATAGCGCTTTTCAGGGCACTCAAAGACGCTTTACATTACAACAAAACACAAATACAAATTACAATTACACAGGACAGTACATAAGGACACAACATGAGACAGGACATTAATCACACATTAAAAGCAGTTCTGTAAAGGTGGGTTTTGAGATGGGATTTGAATGCTGGGAGGTCTGTACAGTCACGGATGTTTTTGGGGAGGGAGTTCCAGAGGGTGGGTGCAGCGATGGAGAAGGCCCTGTCGCCCCAGGTCCGGTGCTTGGTTCTGACTGGAAGGGACAGGAGGTTGGCGTCAGAGGAGCGGAGGCTGCGGGAGGGAGTGTAGCGGTGGAGCAGGTCGGTGAGGTAGCAGGGGGCCTGGTTGTGGAGGGCTTTGTGGGTGAGGAGAAGGATTTTGAAGTGGATCCGTTGAGGGATGGGGAGCCAGTGGAGCTTCTGGAGGACTGGGGTGATGTGGTCTCTGGAGCGGGTGTGGGTGAGCAGGCGGGCGGCAGAGTTTTGAATGTATTGGAGTTTATTGAGGACCTTGGAAGTTGAACCGTAGAGGATGCTGTTGCAGTAGTCGAGTCTTGAGGTGATGAAGGCGTGGATCAAGGTTTCAGCGGTAGAGAAGGAGAGTGATGGACGGAGACGGGCAATGTTTTTGAGGTGGAAGAAAGCAGTCCTTGTGATGTGGTTGACATGGTGTTGGAAGGAGAGGTTGTTGTCCAGGATAACGCCGAGGTTGCGGATGTGAGTGGAGGGAGACAGAATGGAGTTGTCCATGGTGAGGGTGAAGTTGTGAGCGGTTTTGGTGAGGGATTTTGGGCCGATGATGAGCATGTCCGATTTGTTGCAGTTGAGTTGGAGGAAGTTCGAGTGCATCCATGATTTTATCTCAGTGAGGCAGTTGGTCAGGGTAGAGTGGGTTGCAGAGGTGAGGGATTTGGTGGAGATGTACAGTTGGACGTCGTCGGCGTAGCAGTGGAAGTGGAGGCGGTGGCGGCGGATGATGTTGCCAAGGGGGAGCATGTAGAGGATGAAGAGCAGAGGACCAAGCACCGAACCCTGGGGGACGCCTTGTGACAGAGGGGCAGTGGAGGAGGAGCAGTTGTTGATGCTGATGAATTGATGTCTGTTGGTGAGATAGGATTTTAACCAGGAGAGGGCGGATCCGGTGATGTAGAGAGATGATTCCAGGCGGGAAAGGAGGATGGTGTGGCTGATGGTGTCGAAGGCTGCTGTGAGGTCCAGGAGAAGGAGAATGCTGAGGTTGCCGGAGTCGGAGGAGAGAAGGAGGTCATTGGTGACTTTGATGAGGGCTGTTTCTGTGCTGTGACGTGAGCGGAAACCAGATTGAAATGTTTCAAACAGATCATTGGAGGTGAGGTGGGTCTTGAGCTGAGTGGCGACGGCACGTTCCAGAATTTTTGACAGGAAAGGGAGGTTGGAAATGGGCCGGAAGTTGTTCATGGTGTCAGGGTTGAGTCCAGGTTTTTTGAGGATGGGGGTGACAGCTGCCAGTTTGAGGGTGTCCGGGACTGATCCAGAGCTGAAGGAGGAGTTGACGATGTTGATGATGAGTGGGGAGATGGCTGGGAGACAGTTTTTTATAAATGTGGATGGGATGGGGTCCAGAGCACAGGAAGATGTTTTCATGCCCATCATGACTGTAGAAAGAGACGCTGAAGACATGGGAGAGAAGTGAGACAGGGACTGAGAGGTGGAGGGGGGGGAAACAGGTGGGGAGGTGGAGGGGGTGGAGGAGGTGGTCAGGTTACTGTAGATGGTCTGGATTTTGGATTGAAAAAATGAGAGGAAGTCGTTGCACTTAGAGACTGTGAAGGAGTTGGAGATGTTGTCACTGGGTTTGAGAAGTTTGTTTATTGTGGAGAAGAGAGCCTTTGGGTTGGAGGAGTCGGAATGGATGATGTTGGAGAAGTAGGTGGAGCGAGCTGAGTTGAGGGCATCCTTGTATTGGTGGAGATGATCAGTGTAGGCGAGTTGATGAACAGTTAATCCAGATTTCTTGCAGAGTCGCTCGAGTTGACGTTTACGGGATTTCAGTTTGCGGAGTTCAGGGGTGTACCAGGGTGCTGAGCGTGCGAAAGAGACTGTTTTGGTTTTGATGGGAGCCAGTTGATCAAGACAGGAGGAGAGTGTATGATTGTAGTAATCCACGAGGTCCGAGGGGTTGTCGGGTGACGGGGGAGGGGAGGCGGACATCTGAGTGGCAAGAGAGGCTGAGAGGGCAGAGGGGGAGATGGATCTGATGTTGCGGAAGGATATTTTGCGTGCTTCTTTGGGAGTGGGGGTGGGGATGTTGATGTCCATAATGATTGCCAGGTGATCAGACACGTGGAGGTTGAGGCTGGAGAGCTGATTTATGGTGAGGCCGGTGGAGCAGACAAGATCGAGGGTGTGGCCGCGGGCGTGAGTGGGGAAGTCGACGTGTTGAGTGAAGTTGAGGCAGTGTAGCAGGTCCAGGAATTCAGCAGCAGGTTTAGAGTTTGCATCGTTGATGTGGAAGTTGAAGTCACCCAGGAGGAGAACAGAGGGAGAGATGGAGCAGAGCTGGGTCAGAAAATCTGAGAGATCCGAGAGAAAGGAGGGGTTTGGTTTGGGGGGGCGATAAATGACGGCGGTGACAAGAGGAGTGGGGCCAGGTAGTTTGAAGGCAGCGTGCTCAAACGACGGAATGACAGGAATGGGGATGGAGGTTGCTTTAATGTCCTTTCTGTATATTGCTGCAACACCGCCCCCCCGCCCCTCAGCACGAGCTTGTTCCATGTAGGTGAAGTTGGGGGGAGTGGCCTGATTTAGTGAGAAATAGTCCAGGGGTTTGTGCCAGGTTTCTGTTAGACAGAGGAAATCCAGATTATTGTCCGTTATAAATTCATTCAGCAGCAGGCTTTTGTTGTTGAGTGAGCGGGTGTTGAACAGAGCCAGTTTCAGGTGGTGTTGCTTGGTGATTGGCTGAGAGGACTGAGGAAGTGGACGGAGATTGGACAGATTCTGTTTGTTGTGATGACGTAACGAAGTTGCGGGACGGCAGGAGGACCAGAAGGAAGGAATGGAGTTTGGCGACGTGAAGCTGTATGAAAATATGCGTCCTGAGCGGCTGTGTGGAGGATGGTTTTGCCAGAGTGGACCAGGTGTCGGGCACGGGTGGTGGGCCGCGGCGGAGTGGAGCGGCGGCATGGTCCGGGTCGAGAGCGGTAGCTGGAAGCTAACGAGAGCTAGCGTCGAGGAGCCGAGGGTCCGGGTGTAGAGGAGCGACGAAAACCCCAGGAATATCCACAGGATTAGCCACAGCATGCTACATCCAGCAGGTAAGCTTGTTGAGGTGGAGGTGGTGGTGGCTGAGGACGGAAAACAGCGGTGACCAGTAACGAGTAATGGCAGAGTAGCGAGCAGCTAGCTAGTTGCTTTAGCCGGTGGTTCAGAGCAAAACTTACTCGCGAGAGCTCCAAGAGGAGCCCACAGCGGAGAGAAGACACAGACAGTTGCGGTGTACACGGGAGAAGTCAAAGTTGTATCAAAACTTACCGGCAGAGGCCCAAATACTGGGCCTGCTGCGTTGGAAATGCTTCGGTAAGTTTGACGTGAGCGGGTGCCAGGGATGCACAGACCACGGTTCTGCTGCGGTGTCAGGAGGACCGAGGTTCTGCTGCGGTGTCAGGAGGACCGAGGTTCCTCTACTACTTGATATAGTTTGTGTGGAGATGAAGACGAGGACACCGGGTAAACCTTCAAATCTCATCCGTGGTCTGTGATGTCACTCTGCCTTTAAAGTCTCATTTATATATATTATGCTCAGATCCAAGCTGTATAAAGTATAAAGTACACTTGTAGTATTCCCAGTGTTTCAATTCTTTGGAATCGTTTGCAAATTTTCCAAACGATTCTCTTTTCGATTCAAGTGGGCACGAATGACGTCATCACGCACGTTGCGTAGCCAGCAGTCAATAGTAAACATGGCACCCAAGCGATGCAAACACTTGAACATCTGGTTACATTTCAGTAAAAAGATGATAACAGGACAACTTGCAATACTTGCCAGGTGAATATTTCTTTAAAGGGAGGAAATATTGACAACATTCAAAAACGTGTGCATACCGCAAACAATAACAATCAATGAATGTCGCGTTTTCTATCCACCCTGGACCAATGCCAGTAATTCTCAACCCAGCAGCAGCAGCAGCAACGTTAGTATGTACTCGGCTAATAATACTGCAGGTAACTAAATAACTCACCAACACTCATATTAGCGCCATTTGCCTCACTGTTGTCCTTTTTTTCCAAATGAAAATCCATAAAGAACTGAATCAATAAGCAGAATCGAATCTGGAATTGGAATCAGAACTGCTCAGGTAGCATATTTCAAACTGTGCACCACACAGCGCACATTGTCCGTGGTTCTGTAAGTTAGACCACGGGAACATTTCCAGTTCCACAGGATGCATTTTTTTTTCTTTTTGGCCATTAAACTGTTGAGCAGCAAGAAATAAAGGTGGGTACTTGCAATAAATGTAACTATAAAGCCCAAAGTACAAGAAATCAACGCTATGGTAGTTAAAATTGCTCCTCTGCCACCGACCGCAGGCAGCCTCGAACCTCACCCACCACCATGTGATTATTAGCTCTACTGCGGCCTGGAATGCTATTTAGTGGTCTGCTGTACTTTATGGTACTTGTGAATTACCAGTACCCACGGTATTCTGACAAATCAGGTACTTTCCTCCGCTGTAGTACCTTTTTCCTCCTGGCTCACAACTCTCACCCCACCAGTCTGATACTCCCAAACTTCCAATAAAAACTAATTTGGCGTCTTGGGAAATCAAGCCAACTTTTCGTTGAGGAGTGCCACCGGCAGCAAGTATCCCATTGTGCTTTCTTTATATCTCATCCCAGCGCTCCCTGGCCACCTCCCAATCCCACTCCTCACGTTGCTCGAGGTACTTCCCGCTCCGTGACCTCCACCTGCCCCGCGTTACAGAAGAATGTGCAGCTGCGGAAAAGGGACTTCAACAATGCGGTTACTGTGAACTCTGGACATTTATACGGACGGCTGCATGATCTCCACTGGCCGATTCGATAGTCAGGCTTTTACTTTCATCACAAAAGAATCACACTTTTCTTCAGATTTCCGGTTCTTCCACAGAGAGCTATTTCTCAAGTTGGTTATGAGCGCTCCCAGGCCTCGCATGGTGGAGCCCTCTCCGTCTCCAACACTTCCTCGCCATCAGGGGTAATCTGAGAATAACTCATCCAGAGACAAGGATCAAAGATAATTCGCTTCTACATTTTGCAGAGTAATGAATCATGTGAAAATTGCATTAGCTTTGAGCACAGGCAAACAGGGATCAATGAGCCTGCTATTACCATAACTGATTTACATCCATAACATGTATCACTACACCGAGAGCAGCCCGATCTATGCTGATGAAGAACAATGAGCCACCAGGTCTGATGGATTACTAAAAAGCACGCTGTCATGTTGGGAAAAAATGGTCCAATTACCATACTTGTCAGACTTATCACTTGTAGCTACTTCTGTTTCCCTGCGCTTTCTATTGCATCACAAAGTGTTTTTTTTTTTTTACTTATTCAGAGTAATTAAATCTTCCACTGTAGGAAACTGTAAAGAAGGCAAAGAAACACCTCAAAAATGTTGCTACAGTTTGAGATCAGTTTTGTGTATGGTTGCCTGACATAGTCCTACAAATTTAGGCTTCCAAGAAAGTCTATTACAAAATAGAGCAAACGAATGTAAATCCTCTGCTGCCCTCTAGTGTTCGGTATCCAGTATTACACCAGATTAGCCAGATATTCACTTAAAATGGCATAAAACTGGGTTCTCTGTGTTTTTAACCCCAAACAAATAAAAACTTTTGTCACCATTGAAATTTAAGATGATCAAACCCGATATTTTTAAGTCTGATGATGAAATCTGTCAGAATTATTATACCCCGAGGCATGCCGACGTTTCTCCCATTTTCCACTCTCTCCTCTGACTCCCTGTGTATTTTTGAACTAACCTTAATGTTATATTTGTCAATAAGGCCGCAGCTTATCTGGCAGAGATTTTAATTAAAAGGTCAGTATATTTATAGTGTGGTGACCGAGCTTTGGAAACAATCATCTCCTGACATTTAAACCGCTAGAAACGTTTTTAACCTCAAACTCATAACTTGTATTTTTAGAATGGCTTTTAATTAAAAAATAGCAATGCAACATCCCCCGTTTTTATTTGATGTATATTCTACTTTTTTTTGTTGCTCTGTTTTCCCAGTCTTGCCGATTCGCTCTTTACAACATCAGGAAAATCAGACCTGAGAGAACATGCGACACAGCTCTTGGTTCAGGCTCTGGTCATGTCACGCATTGACTACTGTAATTCCTTGTTGCTCGGCCTTCCTGGATTCTCAGTTAAACCTCTGTAGATGATCCATTATCTAGTAGATTCGTCCAGCACTGAGTAAGCTGCATGCACTTATGACAAGATGATCGTATGATGGTGTCTTTTAAGATGTAGCTTTCTTGTATAAACGGACTGTTGTGTTGGGTGGGATGTAAGTATGTATATTGGTAGAAGGGTGCTGAGTTTTAAACTGCCAGGCAGGAGGCCCAGAGGAAGACCAAAGAGGAGGTGTATAGATGTAGTGAAAGAGGACATGAAGATAGTTGGGGTAAGAGAAGAGGATGCAGAAGACAGGCTCAGATGGAGGCAACTGATTCGCTGTGGCGACCTCTGAAGGGAAAAGCCCAAAGGAGAAGAATATAAGTATATATGTATATTCTAGCACTGGCATGGCAGCATCTGTGTCCAACTGGACTCTCAGCAGTCTGACCAGCACTGATCCAGCTGGACCTCCTATGTGATCTAGTGTTTGTGTTGTTCTCTCAGATGTAAGTCACTTTGGATAAAAGCATCTTCTAAATGACTGTAGTGGTATTGTTAGGCCCTGTCCCAATACACCCACTTCCCCTACTTTTCAGCCCTACCCCTAAATTTTGCGAGTTCCCGTGAGGGTAGTGGTGTCCCAATTATTCTTTTCACCTAGGGGTAGTGAAGAAAACGAGTGTAGTGGCTATGAATCTGTCCCTACGGATCGAGGGTTTTCAGATGCACCCTAGTTGAGCAAGGGCCAGAAAAATTTCCCAGAATGCTTTTCGTCGTCATTTGCGGACTGAATAAAAAAAAAAAAAAAAATGGCGGACATTTCTTATTTTTTTGTGAATAAAATCAATATTTTGAGTTAGTTTCTGCATAAAAATGCGTTTTCATGACATTTCTAGCGAGAAATATATATTTTACTTTCATAATATTCACTCAGTGAATGTACATAATCACTCGTTTGCTCGTTGTTGCAAAGTCTTTTTCAAACCTCGCCAGAATAAAAGCTGATTTATGGTTCCGTGTTACACCAACGCAGAGCCTACGGCGTAGGTTACGCGGCGACGCGCGCCGTACCCTACGCCGTAGGCTCTGCGTCGATTTAACGCGGACCCATAAATCAGCTCCTGAGCCGGCAGGCAGAAATCCCGAAATTTTTGGAGCAAATTTAGAGTTTAGAGTTCATCTATTAAACCAACATTTATCTTCCTAAATGATTTATTTCAGCCAGTGGTAATTCTCCACAAAGCTGCAGGTTTCTCCCCCGGGACGACGGCGCAGGGCGATCACGTCTGTACGTGAGCTGCTGCTGCCGCTGCTCCGGGCCGGTGGCTCTTATCATCTCCGAAAACATCGGGTCAAATTTCTTGACAGGCATTATTTGGATAAACTGAGCCCAGGTTGGGGATCTTAACAGTTACTTTAACACCTGAAAAAATATTAAAACTTAATAAAGTGGCATATTAACAGCGCTACAGCTGAAATTAAAACAGCTTTTATCTCTGGGCTTCCTGATATGGTGTGACGTATGTGCAAACGTAACTACGCAGTCGCTTACTTACCCGAACGTAAACCACGCAGTGACGTAACAAGCAAAATTTAGGGGTGGTGCTGAAAAGTAGGGGTAGGGGACGAGTATTGGGACAGGGCCCTGGGAAGATTTCAAGTGCCCTAAAATCTGTGGCTTCTTTTTTTAGGGCTAGTGGTAGAAAGTAGAGGGTGTATTGGGATTGGCCCTTAGTACTAGTAGTAGTAGTAGTAATAGTAGTGGTAGTAGTAGCAGTGGTAGTAGTAGTTATAGTAATGATAGTAGCAGTAGTAGTAGCATGAGTATTTGCTGATTAAACATTTTGGACACCTGCCGGCTGCTGGAAAGCGCTAATCAAATAGATCAATAACCTGACAGTAAATACGGGATTAACTGAACCTGGAATGTTTTTTTCCCCTCAAATGTCACAATCTCAGATGTGTCTAACCCAGGTCACATGATCCACACCAAAGAACTGACATACCTGACATACCTAGAATTTACACTAGATCTGCTCATGGTGTTTCAGTCACTACTACACTCTCTGGAATTCCTCTCTGCAGGAACTAAGGTCTGCTCCTACAGCCCTCTTTCAAAGGCAGACTAAAAACTTACCTTTTTGCACAGGCGTTTGACTAAACTCTACATGATTGGCTGGGTGATAGCACTTTTGTTATAATGGAATTATTGTTGTTTTTCTCTTCACATACTTTTGTCTGTTTCTGTTATTGTAACCCTGTAATGTATTTGAGCACATTGAGTCCATGCTCGTCGTGTGAAATGTGCTATATAAATAAATTTGCCTTTGCTCCTAGTTTTGGTTTTAGTTGGTTGAAGTTGAGGCATCTCTTCCTGATATTGTCACACGTTCATGAAGCAGAGACGAGTATCACGCTGTCTTTACTGAGGCAGAGAATAAGAGCTTACACTTCCTGTTTACACACGTGCACAGCAGTCCGCATGGATAAGAAATATACTAAATACAAAGTGTAAGAAATAGTGTTGATTGTTCATACGCTGTTTCTTGATATGTACAAAACTCTCGCTCATCTTGCATGAACCTTTAAACCCTCCCCTCCTCGTCCTCCCTAAAACACTCCGGGGATCAGTCGGTACGACACGGCGTCGGTGTAGCGTCTCCAGTCCCTCCCGTACTTGCTGCTGCAGCGGTGCTCGTCCCGTACGCAGCGGTGGATCAGCAGGATGCTCATGTACACGATGTAGAAGTACGGCAGCAGGTGGGTGAAGCCGCAGGCGGCGCAGTAGGCCAGCGAGCCCATCAGGTCTCCGGTGTAGTTGAGGTGGCGGGCCACCCCCCAGAAGCCGGAGGTCAGCAGCTTGCTGCGGTGGACGCCGCCGTCGGCGGAGCGGTACGTGCACTCGATCCAGGTGGGTTTCCGGCCCCAGATGGAGCAGGAGCCCTCCGTGCGGCGGAACAGGTCCTTCTGGTGGTTGGTGGAGCGGAAGATGTAATATCCCGCCAGGCCGAGCAGCAGGACGGCGAGGGCGTGGGCGTCCGAGAGCTGGACCGGGTGGTACACCAGGTACAGGCCCTGAAAACCACACACATCTTTAGCGTTGCTTTAAAAGTTCAGATGTTTCCTGGCATGACTGAAATGGCACTTTTTCACTAGTACCTACTCAGCTCAACTCGCCTCGCCTCCCTTTGGTTCTTTCCCACTAGGGGTCTAACGTGCTGAGTAGATACTTTTCTGTAACTATTCGGCTGCATCTGACGTCATCACACTACAGGCCACCGATTGGTCTGGGGATTGGGAGTCAGACGTCTGAGTCAGGAGGAGGAAATCAGTGAAAGAGCGACTCTGACGGCGGCTTATTGTTCATTTTATTCGACAGGCAATGGCAGCAAAACTCTGTTTCATGATCCAATTCTGAGGTGCAGATGTTCATAAACCTGGTGCTGAGGAGAGAATTAAAAATGGACCTAGACGGGCGATAAGGAACGACCAGATCTACCAGGAGCTCTGTCTCTTCATAGCTGCTCACGGCTCTAGCTGACTTTTCAGCAGCGCCGAGACAAACTAAATAAAAATTAAAAAGCGTCACCGCTTGAAGCTTCTTTCACTCTCATTTTTTAACTTGATATCGAGCACAAGCCACAGATCCAGCAGCACATTATCATCTCCTCCAGGTTCTACATCTTTAGTGTTGTTGTCTTCTTCGTTTAAATCACACAATCAAATACGTCACAGCAGCTTCACTCCAACCTCCTACTTCTGCTCCAGGTGCTGAATTGTAGTGGAAAAGAAACCAGGCCAAGTTGAGTCAAGTCGAGTAGGTACTAGTGGAAGAGTGCCAAAAGTGTCTTCTCATATTTAGTTACTTTGTGTGTGTTCCTGTGTCAGCGTAACTGCAGTAACAGTCCCGTTGGTCTTGTTTGTTGTATAAATTAACCATCAAAAAGGAGGAACTTGTGTTTAGGGTGGAAGTTAGCTGTGTGCAGGTCTGTTACCTGCAGGGTGTAAAGGTACGGCAGCCAGACACAGTCCCCCCATCCCAGGTACCAGCCGAAGTGGTCGTGGCAGATGTCTATGGTCTTCAGGTACCAGGCCTCGTTCCAGAAGAAATCCAGCACGTAGATCCCCTGCAGGACAGCACGAAGGATTCACTTAGGGACTGTTTTTGTATTCATCATCATCATCATCATCATCATCATCATCATCATCATCATCATCATCATCATCATCATCATCATCATCATCATCATCATCATCATCATCATCATCATCATCATCATCATCATCCTCATCATCATCATCACTCTGAATGATGCTGTTCTCAACTCAAACATTTGATTTGGCTTTCAAATCTTGTTGCACATTTAGTGCCAAGAGGTTGAACATCACCACAAGCAAAGAAAGACAAACATGAGTTCTATATTCAGTGTTTAGTGCCAAGGTGTTCTCTTGAATATGATCAGTGTACATCAGCCTTGCTGCTCCTGAGGAAGATCTAACTATCACATGACACACACGGTTCCTGGGATATGATGCAGACTTCAAATCTTATTACAGGCCGACTGTCTGGTACTACGAAACCGTCTCTCCAAGTATCGCAGACACACTTCTAAAGTTTCATGATTATTGGCCTTTCAGATTTGTAATTATAGGCTGATCAAATCTGGCTGGCTATTAAGTTGCCACTTTAAAACATTGGAAGTGCAGCTTCAGCGTCTCCCAGCAACCGAAGCCTCGTCCAAGCCTCCCAAACTTCAGATTTTCCTTTCGTTCATAGACATGTGGGTTGTAGCGCCCCCTATGGACAAAAACCTCTATGAAGTTTGGTGCACGATTTCTTTTTTAAATGTCCCAGTTGAAAAAATAAGTTCCATTAGGTTTGGATCGTTACATCATCAACTTTGGCCCGCCTGTAAAGGGAGTCGTAGGGATTCAGGCACGGTCACGAGACTAGATCTCTTGTTTGCATCGCTGACATCGTAAGACGTGAGACAGACGATTTGGATATGTGATGACAGATATGACCACGATTCTTTCACAACAGGAACCGTTAGAGGCGTGCAGAGGTCTTTATGGCACTTTTCCACTAGTACCAACTTTACTCAGCTCGCCTCCACTCAGTTTGGTTCTTTTCCACTAGGGGTCTAACGTGCCGAGTAGATACTTTTCCTGTAACTATTCTGCCGAGGTTCTAAGCGGGCTGAATTTGACGTCATCACACTACAGGCCACCGATTGGTCAGGCGTTGGCCAATCGGTGTCTGAGTCAGGATGTGACATCATTTCAACAGCGACTCGAGGCTTCTTGTTAATTTTTTCGAAGAACAATGGCAGCACAGAAATCTGTCCCGTGGTTAAATTCTGAGGTGGAGACCTTGTTAAACCTGGTGGCTGAAGAAAATATCCAGAGAGAGCTAGATGGGGCCACGAGGAATGAAAAAAATATACCAGGAGCTTTCTCAGTCCATGTCTGCTCAAGGCTACAAACGTCACAGCAGCTTTGCTCCAACCCCGCCTACTTCTGATCTGGGTATTGAAAAGAAACGAGGGCAAGTAGAGTCGAGTCGGGACGAGGAGTGGTGAGTCGAGTCGTGCTGAGTAGGTACTAGTGTAAAAGCACCATTACATACTGCAGGCAGCCTTGCAGGATGATGTTTGACTTGAACTGACTTTCTGAAGCATTTCTGTTTCCACAGGATTTTTGACACTTTTTCTTTTGTTTTAAATGAATGGTTTTCCCACTTTACCTGCAGCACGTTGACCAGGATCATGGAGTTGGTCACGTGACCGTACAGTTCCTGCTGCTTGGCCATGTAGGACAGGTTGATCAAGGTCCAGGCCACGATGCCAGGTCTGCCGTTGAAGAAGAGCTTGAAGTCGAACCACTGGCCGATGCGCGGGTTGAACTCGATGCCCATCATGTAGTTGTAGAAGATGTTCCCTGTGAACTTGCTGCAGAGTAAAACAACAACAAAACATAAGACGGAAGAGAACAACCTGAACGTTCGCTGCCTTGCAAGACAAACACCGGGCCACATTATCAGCGGTGCCACTCACCAGTCTTCAGGGTTGGTGGGGAAGAGGTACGCCTTGGTGAAAGCAAAGGTGGACACAGCGTAGCCCAGGATGTTGGTGCACCACATCAGAGGGATCCAGTTGTCAAAGATGATTGTGGGGGAAAACCAGTGGAAGTAATGGGCGTTGGCAAACCACAACGCATGAGTGATCAGCCAACACTGAAGCCCATTGATCTCATATTTATTAATGAGACCTAAAAGAACACAAAACAACCAGGATGATGTATTCTCAGATGTACCAAACACGAGTAAGTAAGTAAGTAGAATGTATTTATATAGCACCTTTCACAGACAACAGAATTTCATAAGGTGCTTCACAAAAAATAAAATGAATAAAACACTACAATAAAAGTAGAAATACGATAAAAACAAGACTATACCGATAAAAGCTCCTAGAATAAAAGTACATAAAATCAACATGGTGGTCATAAACAACCGTTTCATTACTAATATTTAAAAGCTCGGAGAAATAGGTGGGTTTTAAGTTTGTTCTTAAAAGCATGGATGGAGAACGTAGAGACAGAGGGAGATGGTTCCAGAGCCTCAGAGCTTAAAGCGGGTACGAGGGAGTCAGCTCTGGTCACATGATCTCAGCCTCCGAGATGGAGTGTAGGAGGATATTAGGTCCTGGATGTAGGAGGAGGCCTGACCATGCAGAGCTCTAAAAGTCAGCACCGAGATTTTGAAGTTAAAACGAAAAGGGATGGGGAGCCAGTGAAGAGTTTTAAAAATTGGGATGATGTAAGCCCTTCTATTAGAGCAGGGTTTTGGACTTGCTGAAGACGAGACGGTTCTTTCTTGTTTAGAGCAAGAAAACAAACTGTTGCAGTCGTCCAAACAAGATGACACAAAAGCATGAATAATTAGCTCAAGATCATCTTTAGAAACAACTTAGTTTGGAGATATTCCTCAACTGGTAAAAACAGTTCCTCATCAGCCGTTTGGAGTGGCGATCTAATGATATGTCTTTGTCAAAGACACCAAGATTTCTGAGACTTGACACTCAAATCACCTAAAAACTGGCTGATAGTTGGAAGGACATCATCAGGGCCGATCAGCAGCACTTTAGTTTGATCTGAGTTCAACTGTAACTGTTTTCTTTTCTTTTTTGTATATTGTTGATACTGATATATTCATTTATAAATGGGTATATTTATATCAGTGTATATAAGTGTGAGGATGTGTTATTATTGATATTCATACAACATTAGTGTGTGTGTATGCGTATATATATATATATATATATATATATAGATATTTATAAAATGCATATATATATATGTATATTAGATATGTATGTCATATCCAAAAAGTGCATGTGTATGTGTATATATGTATGTGTGTGTGTGTGTGTGTGTGTATATATATATATATATACATATATATATATATGTGTGTGTGTGTGTGTGTGTGTGTGTGTGTGTTATATATGTATATATAGATATCTTTTTTTTGTATAGAAATTAAATTAGTTTTGATTATAATGAAATAGAGTTTAGGGGGTAGGATTTAAGTTTTTACTTCTTTCTACTCCTTTTCCAGCATGTTAATTATGATGGATGCATGTTTTTATTTATATTTTGTCTTTTTGTTTTCATTATTTACATTTATTTATTATAGATTATTATTGTTTTGTTTTGTTTTCACCACTGTTTCATGTTCGAAATAAAAATGTCAATTCAATTCAATTCAAACTAAAGAGAATTTACTCCCTTGTACTCCCCTGTACAACAAAGGTTGCACAGATAAACATACTGCTCCACTGTTTTGAACATTGTGTGCATGTTGAATACCTGCAGGAGTTCGTGCTCCGTCCTGCACTCCGCCAACGTAGCCAGGAATTAAC
The DNA here is from genome assembly GCF_033807715.1 of Cololabis saira. Classification (NCBI taxonomy): domain Eukaryota; kingdom Metazoa; phylum Chordata; class Actinopteri; order Beloniformes; family Belonidae; genus Cololabis; species Cololabis saira. The sequence continues at coordinate 10,361,566 of NC_084588.1, read as the reverse complement.
TTGTGGGTGACGTCAGGAACACACATGTACAGGAACACCTGAGGGAGAAGGCAGCTCGTGTCACCTCCGAGGCCGCGTGCCATCCCAGAGAGCCGCCCCGTCGGCGTGTCTCCCCTCTTACCTGGAAGCCCACCCAGATGGCGTATATCTTGGCGGCTGCCCAGGACAGGGAGGGAGCCCGGGCCCAGATTGAGAGCAGCGTGGTCTCCCCTCGGTACAGCTCCAGCAGGGGCTGGCTGACCGAGCACTGGTACTGGTCGCACGCCATCACGAAGTAGAAGACGATGAAGGGGGCGAAGCAAAGCAGGCCGATGACGCTGAGCAGGGAGAACCAGTCCACCTCCCTGGAAACAAGACATCAGATTCAGGCTGCGGTTGAAAACATGATTTACATGAAGTCACGAGTCACGATTCTTAATTTGAACAGTGTGACCGGGCTCAGCGCTGCAGGAGCACGACTGTAGGAAAAGCTCCGTAGGGAACACACTATTCCACCGAATAACAGGAAACATGGACAAACTGCTGAAAATATTCAGACTTCATACTATACTTTTTTTTTACCTGCCATTGTTTATGTTATGTTTATGTAATAATTGCTCGGGGGTCATGTTCTGGGTCTCTGGAAAGATCCTAGAGACAACTTCTGTTGTAATAGACGCTATATAAATAAAATTGAATTGAATTATTAAGTATTATAGAACCAAAGTCAGTAAATCAAATGTACTTTATTCTTATTCGCTTCAAGCTCACCCATTTCTGTCTTTGGCCTCCTGAATGTCAGATTTCTCAACAGATATTTGGGTATTAAACCCCACAATAGCTAAGTTATAAGTGGGATGTCTCTATGATGCTAAGACGAAGTGGTTCCCAGGCGACAGGTTTGTCCAGACTCACGCTTGTCCTCCTGGTGTTTACTTTCACATGCTTTCTGGAACAGGGTGTAGTCGGGTTTTTCAGACCAAAGGTTAAAAGAATGACATGTTGCTACATTACAAAATGGTAAATGTTGGAAATGATTCAATAAAACTAAGCAGTAAATGTTGTAAATGGTGATATGAAGACAGTCTTGATGATCAGAGTAACACAACTTTAAATAAAATGGAAATGAAATGTATCAAATCACCCCAAAAAAATTAGCTCCAGCTTTCAATTCACATGTCATTTTATTATGTTTCATCAATTCTCATGTCTCAATGTTTTGTTACTTTCAGCATCGAGGCCTCTTTCTTGAAAAACCAAATGGAAAATTCGTGTGAATGATGATTGTAGGTCAGGAGGAAAAAAATAAAACATGCCTTTGTCTCTAATCAAATGACTTCTGATTAAATCAGATCCCTTTTAGAGCGATTATATGGCCTGGAAATAGATCCCTCACCCTCCACCGTTTTATCAGTCTTACTGTAACTTCTCAAACTAAAAAGGATGTGAAAAAGTTCAAACGTACGGACTCCTACTGGCTTGAAAACCCTCTCAGGGACGTCATAGTGATGCATACATAGTAACTCAGCGTTATAATCATGTACATACATGAATATGCCCTTAAAACCATACAGTATGAGCTTGGACATTACCCTGAATGAACAAGGTTTTTTTCATGTGTTGGGAGACCAGAGAATAAATATGTGTACTGTCCAGGCTTGTTCCCTCTCAAAGAGAGTTTCTCTTGCTTCAAAGGCTTTTAGGCATAGTTTTTACCTGTCATTGTTTCTTTAATATTTGCTTGGGGGTCATGTCCCGGATCTCTGAACAGCACTGAGAGACAATTTGTATCGTCGTAGACGCTATATGAATGAATTAAATTGAATACTGCCCTTGTCCCCCAATATTTGTTGGAAAAATCAGGGGACGGAGGTGGAATGAGGATCTTATGACTACTATCTTATATTTATGCTGCGGTTATGAAACACAGGGAAGCCAAACATAGCCTGCTTGTGCAAAGCTGTTTTTATTTTCCTTCCGGTTCCTTTCAGTTCCATATGGATGGAAAACAATTCACATGAGCCCGTGACATGCCGTTAACTCACCAAGCTCTCCCCCACTGCGCCGGCTCCTCCATCTGCTCCGATGCTTTCCCATTGGCGCTGTGCTGGGTCCGTCTCCTGGAGGCCTCCATGCTTCCTGCACCGTTCAGCTCTGCAGGAGGATCGGTTATTGTTGCGGGGAATAAAGGTGGATGACACACAGAGAGGCCTGCAGTCTCACCTCCACAACCGTGGGGGGTATTTATTCAGAAAAACAGAATACAGATACTTCCCCCTATTCATGCAAATATGTTTTCATCCATTTATTTAAATTCTTCTTATCATCAGTTCAACATCTGCTCTGCACCAGTGTCCTGCACTTTGCACTAAGTGAACAGAAAGTACATAATAGTACACCCGATGAAAAGGACAGATATTATATTCACCTTGACATGATACATGTAATCTCTTTATATCACATAATACAATAATCAAAAAGGCCAAGAGCCATTATAAAACTATAAATAAGTGTAGTTTGCTTTCATACAGTCATGTTAGAGGATATTACACTGACTTGCAGTCATTTCTTGAGCACTTTAACCATAAATAAGGCTTCCTGTGATGCAGTTTAATCAAGCTTTGGCTTGAGTTTAAGTCTTTAAAATGAAATTTTATTTTATTTGGGAGGGATTTGTTTTAAACAGAAAGGGGGGGCGTTGTCTGGCAGTCTGATCATGTTATGCTGCCATTTCAATAGATAACAGGAGCAAAGGTAAAGCCTGAAACACGGACAGGAAGAGACACCTGGGCAGGAACCGCACAACTGTTGCGTTCATGCCCTAAGGCATATTTATGGTTCCGCGTTACACCAACGCAACGCTTACGGCCGTAGGGTCTGCGTCGATTTAACGCAGAACCATAAATCAGGCTTTAGTTTGACCAAAACAGTCTCCTGAGATCCTCACACGAGAGGAGGGGAGAGGAAAAAGGCTCAATGTAACATATGTAATATGTAATATACACATGCCATCGCATCCTGTAATGTCTGGGAGGTTTTTATTCCCGCAAAGCGCTCTGAGCCAACAGCAGCTGCAAAGACAAAATTACTGCATTTGTTTCCCTAAACACGGGGTTTTCATCAGTTTAACGATATTATGAACATGAATGGACAACTAAGAAAAAAACAAGTAATAAAGCATTGTATCTCCGCTCACTCACCTGTGGTAACGATGGAAAGACACCTTAGACCGCAGATCTGGTTGCGTTTACTACAGTTTATGTGGTGTCCGCTACGCAGCTCATCTGGCCCGACAGGCCCCGCCCATAAGGCCACGGCGTCACGAGGCTCAGCCAATAGGAGCCGCGCGGAGGAGGGACTGGGCGGGGCCATCAGGGGACCACGGGTTCTGATTGGACGGTGCTGGCTGGAGCCACAAGCGCCTGACATGCTTACAGATGTTTCCACATGATTATCGCTGGTTTGAATGATAAAGTCGGAAATGGTGATCAAACGTGTCGTTTACAAATCCCTATGAAGATATAAGATGTTATAGTTTATATATGCTTAATGCATTAAGATGTTAACTGTTTGCAGCGATTGTTAATAGGGTGTTTGTTCTGTAACAAATTTAATAGACATAGATATGTCTATTGGCTTTACGTTCTCTGTGTTCATTGGTTTAAAGGGCAACTCAATATAATATTTCAAAAACTATCATGAAATTTTTTTTGAAATGTCCTAAAAGCAGGGTGTAAAAGTCTCAGCTGTCCAAAGCACTGGAGTGTCTTCAGTCTGATCAAGACAGAGAAAAGATGAGGCAATAATCATGTTGTCTCAAGAATGTGAGAACTTGTTTCCCTTCATTATATGAATGAATGAATGAACGAATGAATGAATGAATGAATGAATGAATGAATGAATGAATGAATGAATGAATGAATGAATGAATGAATGAATGAATGGTTTATTAATGTGTCATACACCTCTAAGGTGCCCAGCCTATAAGGGCTTACAAGACACAGATACACTACGCCAGCAAACAAACATCAGGTGCGTACAAACAAAAACACAAACACAAAATTATAAATTCCACTTATACATTACAGATCAGATCCTTTCTCAGTTTCCATATAATTTGTCCTTTCTCTGTTTCCAGGTAGGTAGATAAAGGTAGCTATAGAGAAAACCTTCTCTTTGAAAAACCATTCCAATTTAGCATCATCCTCAGTCCAGAACAACTCAGGTTTACAGTCTGAAATAAAAACTTCCTGGCTTCATCATATAATGGACAATAAAACAAAAAATGAAGTTCATCCTCAATAACATTTATCACAAACACTACATAATTATGTTATAGTTATATTTTAAGATATATTTTAAAAGTTATATTTTAAGAGTTACATTTTATTTGGTCGATTGTTTTACCTTTTGAGAGCATGTAATTTTTCTACTTATTGCAGTTGATCAATTAAGTAGAATCTATAGCAGTTACATATGATGACAAATGTGTTGGTAAGAATGAACAATGACAACTTACTAATAACGGACTAATGATAATCAGACATAGTTTTTGACTAGTGGGTCAACAGAATCACTGAAAGAAAGAAAAAAATAATTGTAATAATGAAACTGACCTGGGCTGATCAGTTGGTACCCTCAATTTTAGTTTGTTGTATAACTTTTTGAGTCAATTGCTGCAATTAAGTGATTTATGTAACTCTCAATGAGACTCCTGCACATGTAGACTGGTAGTTTAGTTGACCCCCAATGAATAATCTACTCCTTTTTCAGGTTTAAAGGATTTCCTCTCCAGACTGCACGTCTTTTTCCAGATGTTTAGTATGATTTAGATGACAACTCATAGGAGGCTGCTACAGAATAGTTCAATATTTTCTTCACGCTAGTGTAGTGTTTTTAGTTGTGTGCTTTAGGGTTCTGATCTCGTTGGAGGACCCATGACCTCCAACAGAGACCAAGCTTTCTGACACTGGACAACACATTTCACTCCAGAATGTCTCAATAGTCTAAGACTTCACTGCACCCCACATGTTTCAAGACAGCCTGCATGAAACACACACGTTCAATGTGGCGAAAACTAAGATACCAAACAGCAGAGCAACTTTTCACTGTTTAAATAATAAATTACAGGACACACTTTTTTATTACTTGTCAGTTTCAAGTTAATTCAATGACGATACTGGGCTTTTCTTTCTTCAATGGAAGGGTACTAACAAAAATTTGTGTAATCTGGATTTAGCTCAATTAGTTGCATGCGGATGTGTGTGCACAAACTAACCACTAGAGGGCAGGAGTGAGCAGCAAGATACACTTGCTTACACTGGACTGCAGTATGGCTGCCTGCAGGCTCTCACATGCTGCACACACTTGATGGATGTTACAACAATCTCTTAATGCTCTTCTTTCCTTGTGGATTGAGCCTTTCCAGATGACTAGTGTTTCCCAAAAGCTTTGACTGTTCCTTCAACTTCCAAGACATACTGTAACCCACTGACATGGATGCACGGAAGCCCCTTCCCTTAAGTCATTTGAACTTTTTCTCCCCCATTGATATGTCTTGAGACAAGAATGTAGTCAACATTTGAATATCCCTGGCTGATTATATCACGAGTGACTTGTATGAGAACACATCTAACTTTATACAATGATAAATCCACAACATGACTAAGGATAACAAGCAAGTTTCTTCACTTGTAATGTTATGTTGAGATCCAACAGGGGGCATAACAACAAGGGGGAATGGACAGAGAGCAGCAGAATCTGGTTATTTTTGGTGAGCAAACAGTATTTTCTCTGCGTTGCTGCCTCTAATATTGGGAAATCCCTCCTTTATCTTGTTTTAAGTTATTATTGCATTTGTTTATTTCCTCGAGTGATAAATCTAACTCTCTGACACTACCAACCACTGGAAGGAGTTAATCCACACAGGAGAAAATCACTGATGTTCTCACTGAAGCCACAAATCTTAATCCTGTTTGGAGGATGATTTTCGTGAAACTGAAATGGGAAAGAAGAGCTGAGTCGTGACTCCCTGCAGAGGGGCTTTTCCTCTTCCACATCAAATGACAGCCATCTTTCTTTTTGTGCTACTTTTCTCAGTCTCTCAAATGTGCATCAAAAATGACTTTCTTCTATTTCCTTTTTGCAACTGTCTTTGTTTTTAGTTTCCTCCAGTTTCCCGGGTCTCTACAGTAATGATTCAGTTTCTGTCTTCCCACTCTTCTGCTCTATAGTCTTTGATCGGGTGCCTTGCTGCCATGCCGTATCCAGACAATTTGATGTATCTGGGCCAAGAAGCAGGCAAACATGCTCCACGACGTGTCTGAGGAACAGACGAGGAAGTGTGCTGCTGCTACCTTTTGTTAGCTTTTGTGCAAGTAGAGTAAAATTCAAGGCTGCTCTCAGGGAGTTCATTTATGGTTGACTTTTTGACATTTTGGGATGTTTGCAGGAGTTTCAAATGATTACTCATATATAATACAGCTGTTATTAGTGAGATCAGTTTTGGTTTTCCTGAATATCATCAGATGTTTATGATAAACTAACCCACATATGATGGGTTACTCTGGGCCATCATGGCTGAAATTAGTAGTCAAGTCTTAGTGAATAAGTGCAACAATAAAAAATGTGTGCTTGTGATACTACATGGCGCTGTTTTGACTGAAAAGTTCGACAGAAAAAGTTTCTTTGTACGTATTTCTTGCCAAATGAAACAGGTACGTGTCATATGATTGTCAGCTCTGACAACAGAGATCGTGAATAATTCACCTAACGAAACAGGTCATAAAAGAATTCACCATTATCACCAAGAGCAGGGAGTAAGGCCTGTGATCTGTGCACACGTGTCACCAGCATGAGCCGGCACTGGTCGCACAGACAGCACGCATGTGTAGTTTTGGGGGCTGCCTGACATATCTTACCCTAATAAGCTCCCCTGGGATGCTGAATACATGTCTTTATGCATAACAGTGGGGTTTTGTGGCAATGCTGCACCTTAAAGAAAGTTACATCTTTCAATTGTTTGGTTGTATGCGTAAAAAAAAAAAAATTAAATTAAATTAAAAAAATACTCCTCAAGCCAATTTTATTGTATTTTCTTCTCTCATAGCCCGGAGACTTATCCTCCGCAATTGGAAATCGGACAAAACCCCAACATTCACAGAATGGGTCGAAGATGTGATATCTTTTATACCTTCAGAAAAGCTCAGATACAACAGATTCAAATGTTGCCAAAAATTTATAAAGGCCTGGTCCCCTTTTTTAGAATTCGTCCTTACGCTGTCTTTCGATGATGTAGCTTAGTATTATTTTGGTCATGTTTACAGTGTTACTCGGATTTGTGGAAACCCTCAAGTGGACTAATGTGTAACCCTTAACCGTCTATGTGTTATTCATCTATTTATTTATTTTAGCATCATTATTACTAATGTTATTTTATTGTGTACTTTTTTTATTTTTATTTATTTATTTTTTTTATTTTAATTTTTAATTTTTTTATTTTTCTTCCTTGTGTACAGTACATATTAGGTTTTACTGCTATTATCTTCTTTGTATGTGGGAACTGGGGACGGTGGGATATATGTAGGGTTGTTTGTCTTAAAAAACTTTTGAAAAATCTTATAAATAAAGTTATAAAAAAAAAAAAAAATTTGCCTACCAAAGTTTTAAATCAAAAACGGCATACAAAATATATTGTGTCATTTCCATAATTTATTAAGCAATGCATTAAAATATGGAAGCAGGGTGAGGAAAATGAAGCACTAAATTGTAATTATTTTTTTATAGTGTCATGGGCCTCTGTGGTTATTGTGGATGGATTTTGGCTGACTCCTTTTTACAGCATTAAGTTCACTGAGGTTTGCAGGCATCCATCCATCCACACACCTCTTTCAGGTCCCGCCACAGCTCTTCATTCGGCTGAAATCTGGACTTTGACTGGACCTCTACAGCTGAACCCTGGCTTTTGATTTTTTTGTTATCAGCTTTAGATTTAGATTGTCATGCTTTAGATGAACTGGTGCACTGGATTATTATCCTCTTGCAAGGCCCGCTCTCAGCCCGGCTTTAGCTAATAAAGTTTTTCACCAAATGTGGTTTGTGAATAACAGTTAAACATCTTCACTCTGGTCTTGTTGGAATGTCCTTCTCTTCCAGAAGTCTTGTGGTTTTCTCAGATTTGCTAACCTAAGCTTTCCTGTCATACTGTATTCTCTCCAGTGAGAAGAGGCTCAAAACCTTCCCAAACAAGCCTGACTTTTGCAGTCATGTTCTCAGTGTGGGCTACAATAAATAACCTTTAAAAATTAAATGTGGTAAACCGAGTCCCGTGCACTGTGAAACGGAGCGCTTGGGCATTTGTTGTTTGTTTGTTTTCACAATTTCTCCAAGCTTTGTTGAATCAAAGCTTGAAGTAAATTTGCACACTAATTTATGGGAAGACCGACATCTGGAATTGATCTAATAATTATCAAATGGAAATGATCTAATAATAACCATTTCCATCAGTGGCTTTTTGTTAATGAGGGGGATCAGGCAATGAGCCACACCGAGGAAAAGTGTTGGTTGGTTGGTTGGTCTGTGTTATTGTCCAATGACCATAAACCCATGCTACCAGGGGCCCTGCCCCTTCAGCCAGGTTCAAATTTATACAAACTGCCCCCCCTAGACTCTCACATATTATCTTTTTTTTGCACATTTCAGGAGGAATGCAATCACAGTGCTACATCTTTGGGTATCGGGAGGGCTTGCATGCTTACGTCAGTCAATATGTACGGTGGCCGAGACCCGCCATTGCTGAAAATTAAAGAAACGCTGCAAATAAAAATAAACGCTTTACAAATAAAATAAACGCTGCAAATAAAAACAAACGCCGCTGCAAATAAAATAAACGCTGCAAATATAAAGAAACGCCACTGCAAATAAAAAAAACAAAGACGCAAATAAAAAAGCCACAACGGAAGTGAATTACCGGGGACTATTTTTGCTGATGCACTGGGGTTTTTACGTGAGAGGAGAAGAAGAAGACGAAGAGGACGTAAGTGAAAAGGAAGAAATAAGAAGAGTGAGGAATAAGAAGAACAACGAACGACAAAATAAGTGAAAAGGTTAGTGTTCAACGTCGCTACGTGTAATTTTTAATGTGCAACACCGGTGCATCGGCAAAAATAGTCCCCGGTAATTCACGTCTGTTGTGGATTTTTTATTTGTGTCGTTTTTTTATTTTATTTGCAGCGGGGTTTCTTTATATTTGCAGCGTTTCTTTTATTTGCAGCAGCGTCTCTTTTTGTTTGCAGCGTTTCTTTTATTTGCAGCGGCGTCTCTTTTTTTTTGCAGCGTTTATTTTATTTGCTAAGCGTTTATTTTATTTGCAGCGGCGTTTGTTTCTGTTTGCAGCGTTACTACTTGGACTACTACTACTACTACTACGTTTCTACTTGGAGAAAAAGTATGGGGTGCACAGCCGAAGTGGACGGTATGGGTCGGGAACTTTCCAGGACATTTAAAGGCAGTGTGGCACCTGAGTCATCATGGGTCCTTATGGTTTAAGTAAAAAAAGGATTTCTGCTAACTCTAACGGTCCTCTTATTTCACTAGGTGGCACCATAACAAAATAAAAGTGGAGTAAATATCCTCTGCCCATAGTGAATAATTTGATATTTTCATTGATATTTTTTTTAAATTCCATTTTCCAAAATCACCAACTATATTACCATCCTCTGAGATTTTTTTCAGAAGCCGCTGGTACTTAGAATGATTGATGTCAACAATTGCTTCTCTAAGGTCATTACTGATGTCTTTCCTCCTTGGCATTGTGTTAACACCCACCTGAATGCTCCAAACCAGCCAACTGTCTAAGCCTCTGCTTGTATGGAGGCCTGATCAATTACTCAAGTGCATTTGATTAGCAGCACTTAGCTGCTTTAAACCCTCCTGCTAGAATCCCCTTGGAAACACTAATGTGTTACTGGAGTTGTTTTTGTTGAATAAATTATGACACGACGTAGCATGTAATATATTGTTGTTCAGCTGATGCTGTATTTTATTGTAAGACTTGCCAAGGATCAGATGATTATTATAGATTTCTAAAACCTTATAAATGAAAACGGGTATATTTTCCCCACATATGCTGCGTAGTTGGAGTGTGTCTGTGTGTGTGTGTGTGTGTCTGTATGTGGGTGTGTTTTAAGCTTTATGAATATGAAGACTTTAGAAGCATATTAGCGGCACAATCCAACAAGGCTCCTAAATAATGTACAATGAATGCAAAGAAGAAGGCCTCTGTTTGTCCTCCTCCTGTCTCCAACTTGACTTCTCTTCCTGTTTGGTTATCCTTACTGTCATATCAGTGTAATCACCAGCATTTAGATTCAATAGGTATCTTTTCTGTCTTCTGGTGAACACAATGACAATACTCAAATACAAATTCATATAATAAAGAACTTAGATGTAGCTCTGTTCCTGCAGCAGAGCTCCGCTCTGTCTCCTTCCTCTCCCGTCTCCAGGGCCCGCACACTACTGAGAGTGATTACAGAGAGTGATTAGACACACCTGTGCACCATCAGCTGTTCCAGCCGCGTCACCTGTGCGCCACTCCCCCGCACTCCCTCTCTCCCCTGCAGACCATGGCCCAATCCTGCGCCCTGCCACAACCTCTTTAGGGCGTCCAGGAGGCATCTCAGCTGACTCCTCTGAATGTGAAGGAGCTCGACTCCGAGCTCCTCCCGGGTGACCGAGCTTCTCACCCTATCTCTAAAGCCTGAATTAAGGTTCTGCATTAAATCAACGCAGAGCCTACGCCGTTGCTGTGACGCCGTCGTGAACCCTTCAGACTTTTCCGTCACTCCATTTCACCGGGGTGCAGTACCCCCCCAGAGCGCTAGTTGATACTTTTGTTTAGCTTCTGGTTTTTCCGGTCACATTGAATCAAAGAGATAAGGACAACTATTGTGCAAAAAACCAAAACAACCCCAAAAAAAAAAAAAAATCACACACACACGAAGAAAAGAGCGCTGAAAGTTCACTACTGCTTCACGAACCGGAACCAGAAATGCGTTGGTACCAAGCAAACCAATAGCAGCCCTCTCAGTCTGTGTCTGGTCGTAGTTACATTTTTTGGGAGGTGCACGTCAGGCTACGGCGTAGGCTACGGAGAGACTCCCGCGTAGCCGCATACCCTACGGCCTAGGTTTAACGCAGAACCATAATTCAGCCTTAAGGGAGCGTCCAGCCACCCTGCGGAGGAAACTCATCTCGGCCGCTTGTATCAATCTTTAGTCCTTTCGGTCATTACCCAAAGTTCATGACCATAGGTGAGGGTAGGTGCGTAGATTGACCGGTAAATCGTTAGTTTTGCCTTTCGATTCAGCTCCTTCTTCACCACGACGGTCTGGTACGCCAACTGCAAAATTGCGGACGCTGCACCGATCCCTCTTGCAATCTCACGCTCTTCCCCCACTCGTGAACAAGACCCCGAGATACTTGAACTCCTCCACTTGAGGCAGGACCTCTCCACCTACTTGGACAGGGCACGCCACCCATTTCTGGTCAAGAACTATGGCCACAGAGTCGGAGGTGCTGATTAGATGTAATATTCCTTCATCATTTGAATATATATCAACATGTTAAACCTTAACTTGATAAATATACAGGTCCTGGTGTCGTAAATCCTCAGACAGCTTTCTACAAAATTCAACGAACATCTAAGAATTGTCAGCCAATGGGACAATTTTTGTAAACAAAAGTTGTATTTCATATGTTTGTTTATTTACTTTACTTAAATAACTTAAATAACACTGACATAGTAGAATAGCGGAGTGAAAACACATAGACTTCATATAATTAAGTAAAAACACAAAGATTTACCACAATGAGTCACTACACAGGAATTCATCAGGAGTTCAACACTCATGACGTTTGTTAACAAAGTGAGTCATATACTTACAAATGATTGGCTGTAATTGAGACAGAAAGATTAAAAAATCAAAGATGGATTGGATTCATATTTTTTTTCAGAGTTCTTTTTTAAGGATTAAGGAGGGAACCATGGTATGCATTCTTGTTTTCTGGCAAGAGCATTTTCAGCATACTTTATTGCTTTCGGGTCAAGGAATGGTCAGGAGGGGGCATTTGTAATCTTGGTATATGCCCAGTAGCTGACCTGAAACCACTCATAAGTGCATGCTCTGGTTTGTTAATTAACAGCAGTGCAAACCGCCAGAGTCTGCACTCAGTCAGTCACATCGCCATCGTATTACATTTGATTTTGAGAATCTGTACGTGGCCAGGTTCTGAAGGTTTTCTCATGTGGAACAAAAATAACTGGAGTTATATGCTTTTTATCCCATTTCAACAGCTCACTGCTGTCTGTCTTAACTTGTCAAAGCTAAATGATTAACAGCGCTAAAGAGGTTGACCAGTCTTGCATGTATGCATACTTGCAATACTTTTGTTAGAAATGTTTGACTTGCTCCTCCACATCTCTCTTCTGTTAACCTGGAATAATATTATCATGTTCAAGTGTCTGAAAACATTTGTGCAGATGCTTTGCATATTATAACAAGTGCGACTATTTTTCAGGGACTGTTTCATGTGTGTGTGTGTGTGTGTGTGTGTGTGTGTGTGTGTGTGTGTGTGTGTGTGTGTGTGTGTGTGTGTGTGTGTGTGTGTGTGTGTGTGTGTGTGTCTGCAAGCATATTGCAAAAGTATCTGTGTATGTGCATTGTAACGTATGTGTGTTTCGTCTGTGAGATGCGTCAGTAACTGGGGCAGAACTGATTGTTGCTGATGACTGTAGGCAAGCACAGACCTACATTCAGCTCTGCTGTACAGAGGAGGGGGCTTAGGAGGGTAATGAACATTTGGGTCTCTACTGTACTCCTCCTCTTCTTCACCCTCTCTCCCAGAATATGACTACCTTCCTCTCTGCTTTTCTGGACTTGTGCACTTTTCCATTTCCTGCTGTCCGACCTCCCCTCCTCTACTCTTAATTTGATCTGGTGCTAAGGATAAAGGTTGACGCCATTCTATCTGACAAGGAAAGCCAAGTCATTCTCTTTTTTTAAACGTGTCACTCACTGATGCTTGGTCAGGAGACCCTGCAGTCATTTGCCATTGCCCCGGAGCCCCCCTGTAATATAGTTTTTGACATTCAGAGTAATACCAACCTGGAGATCTAACTGTTTAAGGATGGCTCACCATGGTAAAATCAGAAATGAAAAAAACATTAAAGCAATTCACTCGAGAGAAAATAAGATTACCTATCACCCAAAAGAGATAAACCAAACATTCTTCGATTTTTACAATAGTCTTTATAAATCACAAGGGGGATACTCACAGAAAGAATTGGATAATTACCTGAGTAACATTAAGCTACCGGAAGTCTCTACTCAGGAACAAAATTTCTTAAATTCACCATTTACACAAGCAGAAATCTTAGCCACAATTAATTCAATGCCTTCAGATAAGAGCCCAGGACCAGATGGGTTCCCAGTTGAGTTTTATAAAGAATTTTGGCCTGAGATTCAACCCATCTTTATGTCAATGGTGAATAACTTTTGTAAAAAAAAAGTACTCCCTCAGACAATGAACTTGGCTCATATTAGTGTATTACACAAGAGTGGTAAAGACCCCTTAGAGCCCTCATCATACAGACCCATAAGTCTCTTAGATCATGACTACAAGATTATCACTAAACTTTTAGCAAGAAGACTGGAGTCCATCCTACCTAAGTTGATCAACCCAGACCAATCAGGTTTTATAAAGGGGCGATATGCAGCTGACAATATAAGGAGAGCCCTTAATGTAATAAATTTGATCAACAACCAACAGAAGCCCTCTCTCTTGTTATCATTAGACGCAGAAAAGGCTTTTGATAGGGTCGAGTGGAATTTCTTGTTCTCTGTTCTGCACAAATTTAAGATGGACGGTAATTTTATTGATTGGATTAAAGCAATTTATAAGTCGCCTAAAGCTGCAGTCATAACTAATGGCCATTGTTCAGATTTCTTTTCCTTAACTAGAGGGACAAGGCAGGGGTGCCCTCTGTCTCCATTGCTTTTTGCTTTGGCGATTGAACCTCTGGCAGCATGTGTAAGAGATAGCACTATCATTCAAGGTTTAAAGACTGGTAACAACGAACATAAGATTTCCTTGTATGCTGATGACATCCTTTTATATATCACTGACCCTGAGCAATCTATATTTTTCCTGCAAAATATAATTAAACAATTTGGAAGCTATTCAGGATACAAAATCAATTTTAATAAGTCTAGTGCTACTTTCTTACACATGATACCAACGGAAAAAATGCTTTCAACTTATGGTTTTAACTCCACACCAAAGGGCTTTAAGTATTTAGGTATACACATTACTCCAAATCTGGATAAATTGTTTATTGAAAATTATACCCCTCTCACATTTAAGATCAAATCAGACCTGTTAAAGTGGTCCTCCTTGCCACTGTCACTTTTAGGGAGAATAAATGTAATTAAAATGAATGTTCTTCCACGATTTAATTTCCTTTTCCAGATGCTTCCATGTTATTTATCTGTGGAATTTTTTAAACCAATAAATAGCTGTCTATCAAGATTTATTTGGAACAATAAAAAACCTCGGATCAGCCTAACAACTCTCATGAAGCCTGAATCATTGGGAGGTCTGGGTTTCCCTAACCTTCAATATTACTTTTGGGCAGCCCAATTAAGGAACCTGATATCATGGTCTATGGCAAGACAGGAATCCTTGTGGGTTCAGATGGAAGCAAAATTAATCGAACCTCTGTCCCTCATCTCCCTTCTATTCATAAATCATTTTGAAAAGATAAAAAACATGAACAAATGGTTTTCTGTTTTCAATACCCTACAAACATGGAAAGACTGTAGAAAGAAAAATGGGATCTCTCCCTGTACATCTATTTACTCTCCGATCTTTCAAAATCCAGACTTCAACACTCAAATCACAATGGTTAATACAGATCAATGGATGTGCTCTGGTGTAACACAATTTAAAGATATATTAAATTTGAACATGCACGTAAAATCATTTATTGACCTAAGATCAGAATATAATATTCCTAACAGACACTTTTTTAAGTATTTACAAATTCGTAGTATTACTCATTCACTCATTCAAAAAAAGAAATTACGACTTGGGTTATCGGAAATTGAAGAAACTTTGTTATTTTCAGACACAATAAAAGGAAAGATCAGTGAAGTTTACAACATCTTATCAGGGGAAGGTCGATCCACTTTTCAGTTATTAAAAAATATTTGGGAGAAGGAATTAGGCACAACCTTACAACAAAAAGCCTGGCTAAATATCTGTGAAAGAGTACATTTCCCATTTACAAGCAATAAAATTAAGGAAGCTAACTTTAAATTCATCCACAAATTCTACTTAACTCCAATAAAAATGCATAAAATATCAATGGATATTTCATCAAAGTGTCCAAGATGTAAAAAGATGGAGGGGACATTCATGCATATGTTCTGGGAATGTGACCGCTTACAAAATTATTGGAAATCAATTCACTCCCTAACACAACTAATCCTGGACAAAACATTTGATTTAAGCAGCAGTTTATATTTATTAAATGACACATATAATTTACAACTACATAACAAAAAATGCAGGATATTAATTTTGATAACTTACTTTGCAAAAAAATGTATACTTTTATTTTGGAAGAACGATTCCCCTCCATCTTTTAAGACTTTCATTGACCAAATTACAACATTTCTACCATTAGAAAAGCTAACATTGGAAAAATATAACCGTGGCCATCTTTTTCAAGAATTTTGGTTCCCATTATTTTCTGGCTTAGAGCTTCATTCATTGTAAACTTCATCATACGCTGATTGCTGTTTTATTGTTGTTATTTCATTTACTTTATGTAACCTATGTATCTGTAGGTATTTGAGTTTTGATGCCCCTACTGTTACTCTTTTTTTTTTTTTTTTTTTTTTTTTTTTAATTTTTTAATTTATTTCGTGTGTATGTTTTTGTGTTTTTTTGGGGTGGTGGTGGGAGGGGTGGGTTGTAGGCGAGATTTCGCTGGTGTGCACAAAAGAAAACTGTAAAGACCTACTGTTATTTAGGATGTTTGTGATTGCCTTTCTTTTGTGAAATAAAAAGATATTGAAAAAAAAAAAAAAAAAAAAAAAAAAAGAAATGAAAAGATGAAACACTCTGCAATGAAATAGAACATTTTAACAGAACAAGGATGTTTTGCTTTCCTAAAAAAATGTTTGAACTTAAACACATACTTGTAATGCCTAGATTTAATCAAAACCCCTTGAAAACACTTTGAAATATTTTCCAACAGGAGTCTCAAACACAAGGCCCATGTTCATGGGTCCTGTGAATGCCCTCTACCTAATGATTTTCTTACTTCTAAATAACTGAGCACAGTTTACCAATCTTTGCAGCCTTTATTCTTCTATTGACACAGCCAGTCTGTAAGTTGCCAAGGACATCTGGCAAGATGATCAATTCCCGAAAAAGATGGTGAAAGGTTTCTTGAAAACTCAGAGCAAAGTTTCATCATGTGCCAACTTGGGAGGGAAAAATCTCTCGAAAGAACCAGATAAAGTTCCACAGAAAAGGACACTATGAAACCTCAACAAGTCTTTGCAAAAAGTCAATATATCTGCAGAGAATATAGAAGACCTTGATATACAGCCGAGACCTTCTTCTAAGATGGATACGGCTGCTCACAGTTGCCCTTTTCACACAGCATGTGCATCACATTTCATCCTTTTTAAGTCCTGTTCTCCCTTGGTAATCAACCTGAGAACCGCAAAAACATCACTTGAGGCATCACAGACATGGGCATTTTCGGCCTCACCTCAAAAATTGAAGAGAAGAAAAAGAGTTTAAAACATGATTGTCAGAAAATCAAGGAGGGATTTGGAGGACATTTTACTGTGACTGAGATTGTGTACTTGTGGGAGGAAAAGAAACGAGGGTTGGTGGATTTTGTTGCGACTGCAGCGCTGAAGTATTAATATCTGGAAGACTGATATGAAACTAAATAAAAAAAAGGCACACAGTAACCATTGTGGTCCTTGGATGCTTTCAGCTGACCATTAACTGTCAAATATGTAAATATGTTACTGTCAAAAAAATGATTTGTGGTGGGTAATTGCAGTTTTGTTTTATTCTTTTTAAAACAAAAAGTTGTGGATAATAGCCTGATAGTAGGGTTATATTGAGGAGAGAGCAACACAGAGTGGTCAAAAGGAGTGAGACAAAAATGCAGATGGCGGGTGGGACGCAGGGGTTTATTAAAGCAAACAGGAGTGCACAATGTAAAGAAGGCTTAAAAATTGTCCTTCTGAAAACAATCCAAACAAAATGGACTAAAACCCAAATCAAAACGGCATTGGAACCCAGTTAAGAAAATTGAAACTGCTCTGCTTCCAGACGGGCGGCATCCTCTTGTTGTGGAGTGTTCCTGGTTGCCGTGTCAGCTCGGTGGCCTGTTTAGCTAAGTCCCTCAAACTCCACCTGTCAACACAGAAACAACTGTGCCAGCACCTTGCACATGGAGACCTTCGTATAGCATTAACAACTTGTCTATCTTCAGCGCAAGAGAAACTCAGATTACTCAAACCACAGGCAGAGTTCTTCACTCTGCCGATGCTGGTTACTCACGTCATCACGCTCTGGCCGCTTCAGGTCCTTGCTTTCACCTACGCTCCTTGTGTTTGATGTCCACGGTTCTACGAAGTCTGGGCTCACTGTTCCCACACAGTCCTGCCCCGTCCGGGCTCCCCACTCCTACGCAGTCTCCCTCTCCCATCCTCTCATGTGTCCCTTTAGTCCTGGGTCGTTTCTCTCAACCGTCTATTAGATTTGAGTTCTCTGTCTGATTCTGTGATTGGCTGTGTGGCATGTTGCTCAACAACATGGCATGAATTGTACATACAAACTACCAAAAGCCAAGCATAACAAAAACGAGCTGCTGGATGAGCTCCATTGTTGCTGTTGGTAGCGTCTCTATGGTAGCTTCCCTTTTGTTGTCGTCGCACTACTATGACACCAAGTTAGGTATTTGATGTACCCATATGGGCCGTGGTGGTCCGACTTGCAGTGGAAACGCACACCTAAATTGACTGGACCCTTCTAAACCGTACTGAATTGTACTGGACTGTACCAAACCGCTCAGTGGAAACAGGTCTTTAGAGTTTCTTCAATCCTGGACAAAGGGAAGGCATCCACACAGAATCTCAAACTGCCATCTTTTTTTTCTCACCAACACAAAAAGTGCAGCCCATGGACAACAGCTCTCTCGTATTATTCCCTTTTTAAGCATATCTGCAAGTAATGTCTTCATGTCTTTGTACATCGCAGCAGGAAGAGGTCGGTAGCGCTCTTTGACGGGTGGTGCATCACACGTATGTATGCTGTGTTGCACCAGTTTACACCAAGCCAGTACGGCCAAAGTCCTATTCATGTCATGTAAATACATTCCTCCACTTCTGCAGCAGGGTCTGTAGGTCCACATGTTGCTTCTCTGTGAGATTGGACCAATTAGCAAGACCGCTTACCTCTTTTGGCATCTTCTGAGTCACTCCATCAGCATGCGAGTTCCAGAGTTACAGATCCATCCTTCACAGCCAGGTTCAGGTCTTGAAGTCCATGCACATCTCCTTCCTCTACATAGTATAGCTTGCCTAGCTTCTGTGGGTTACAGACTCTTGCAGGGATTAGCCCCTTAACACAGCCAGCGTCCTGTCTATGCCGACATTTGTGGTTTCAGGCCACGCTTCCACCAGAGCACAGTAGTTGGTTTTTCCTGGCCCTGAGCTTGTCCCTTTATCAGGACTTCACTTTTTGGAGGAACTTTGATACTGTGCTGGCCACCTGGCTGCACAAATCACAGTAGCCCTTCCTCCACTATGCTGACTTTGACCTGCTGATGCATAGTAAAAGCTCTCCAAACTAGCTGGTTCAGAAATCTCTCCAGGGGGAAAGCACACTTCTCTGGCCATTTAAAAAGGGTGTTCCAACATCCACCACAACATTAATGCCAATAACAAGTGGGTGTGGGCAGTATATGTCGTCCACTATCACAACTCCACGTCCTGGGTATCATACCCTCTACTTCATAGTCTAACACTGCATAGCTGATGTAGAGGATTTCAAAGCCGTTGAATGCCCGCAACTTAAAAACTACAGGGATCCTCCCCAGCTTAGCTTGGGTAAAATGCTACTCGAAGAGACTTTGTTGCATTAAGGTCACCTGGTACCCTTTGTCAAGCAGTCTGGAGGGCTCCACTTCCTCAACACTCCCTTGGATTGTTGGACATTCTCTGATAACGGCATCTGTGGCCCTATTTTCCTCTGACACGTCTCCGACCTCTGCCCTTCAGACCTCAGTAGCAGGCGGCAAGTTTAAAGCCGTCTTAGAGGCAGCTGACTGCCAACAAAACCTTACCATGTGACCTGATCTGGAAAGGCGGCAAATGGGCCCACTTTGCTCATCCCACTGATCTGCTGTTGCTGCTGATTGCCGTTGTTCCCTTGAAGGTTGAGATTGAGGCTGTGGTTCTGTAACAGCCGGCTGAAGGAGCAATGTAGTCTCCTACAATAGTTTGTGTGTGAATCCTGACGTTGCATTTTAACATTGTCCATGATTTCTCTTGCCTTCCAGCTAGTGTCCTGAAATGATAGAGATGCAAGAAGGCAATTTACTGAAGTGCAGGTTACTTCAGATTGCAGATTTCCTTGTCAGGCTGTAAAATTTCCACATCCAGGAGCAGGACCTCATCTCTGATGGCAAAAAAGTCTTGGTCTGGATTATGACGGACATAGACCTTGAGGGCCTGTGCCAGAGAACCTTCTCGTAGCCCAGGCAACAGCTAGTCTTGCAGAGCTATGCCAGAGGAGGCGTCATCCGGGTTATGTCCCTGCAACCTGCAATATAATGCTCTTAAATTCAGGATATAAAAGGGTACTGTTTCGTCAAGCCTTTGTACGCAACTAAAAAACAGAGATCCCTCAACACTTGTGTCAGAGTCCTATCTCCATGCAAAGAGTCCAGATATAATTATCCTCTTGTCTTCCCAACAGCCTTCTCGGCTACTTCCCAGCAAAACCACCTGTCAACACAGAAACCACTGTGGCAACACCTTGCATAGGAAAACCTCCATCAAGCAGTGACACATCGTCTATTGTGAGTGTCACTAAAGAGAAACTCACACTAGAGTTCTTCACTCTGGCAATGCTGGTAATTCATGTAGTGACACTTTGCCCATCTTGGGTCCTCGCTTCCATGTACTCTCCTTATGTCTGGGCTCCACACTCCCATGGACTGTCCCCCTCCCGTTCTCTCGTGCGTCCCTTTAGTCCTGGATCGTTCCTCTCCTCAACTGCCTATTTGATGCAGAGGTCCCTGTTTGATTCTGTGACTGCCTGTGTGGGATGTCGCTCACCAGGCCAGTTGCCAAGGTGTGGCGGATCTGTAATTAATCTAGGTGCAAGGCAGGCAGTGTGCAACAACATGCAATAAATGGAATATAAAAACATGAAGCATGCAGAATCGTATCAGCATGGCAAACAAATCAATACATACAATAAAACTTGCAACAAATACATCCGGGATACCTTTTGTGGTCAGATTTTATTTCATCCAGTCTTCCAGGTCTTCATACCACTGCTTTGCAGCCACAACAAAATCCACCAGCTTTTGGTTTTTCTTCCCAGAATTTTTTTTTTTGAAAGCCATGTTGACTGTTTAACATTTCTTCAACTCATATTCTTCTTTTCATTTTTTTTCCCTCTGTCCTCCCTCATGTAATATTATAATTATAATAATATAATTTATTGTCACTGTTAAAACATTGTTACACAATATTCAGCAGCAACATTTGTTTTAGCAGCTCCTGCTTGGCAGAAAAGGAAAAACAACTGAAAACATAATTTAACTAGCACACAATTTAACTAGTTTCAAACACAAAATTTAATGGATGACTAACCTAAGCTAAAACATAATATTTTCTGGGTTACCCATATTCATACAGACCAAAAATGGTGGCTTGGCACTGGAAGAGTGAGTTTACACAAACAGCAAGCAAGCATCCCAGAATCAGCTGAATAATAACAGTGTTATTAGTAAGAGCTGTGCTTTTTGTGACAGGTTTTTCTTACCTTAACATACAAATGTAATACTATCAATAGTACCTATATATATCATGTGGTATTTTAACTAACTAATTCATGTGACGTGACAATTCAATTCAATTTATTCCATATAATGTCAATTACAATACAAGTTGTCTCTTGGATCTGTCCAGAGACCCAGAACATGACCCCCAGAGCAATTATTACGGTACATAAACGGTGGAGGGTAAAAACTCCCCTAGTGGGAGAAAAACCTTAAGCCAAACAGTGGCTAGAAAAACTCCCCTTTAGGAGGGAAGAAACCTGGAGGGGACACTCCTGCTGGAGGTCAGGTGGGCAGAGCGGGAAAAGAAAGATCAGAAATAGAGCATAAAGAACAGAGGGAGAGAGGAGAGACACAAACACAAACATAATGGTAAGTTGGTGGTTGCTTACATGAGATCGATTTCTGAGTTTGAAGGATGAGGAAAGGAAAGGATGGATCACCAGGATGAGAGAAGCTGTTCAACATGTTGAATTCTGATAAACGCTTCAAATGCAGAAATACCCAACTGATAAAACAATAATTTATTGAAGTTATTTCAAACAGCAAATGATACATTAGTTCATGGATTTCAGGAGAATGTAGTGTTCAGATATGGTAACATCTGCTTTCAGCAGTCAGTTATCAGTTCTACAGCCTCCTCTGAAAAGAAATGATGAGTGGCTTTTTTTAAGGTCAGCTGACCCCTGACCTCGCCTGGCAGACTCTGTTTTGCATGTTTGTGTGGACACCACGGAGCTGAGACATTCACTAAACTTGACATATTTTGATATGTGCAGTTCCATATGGAGAAAGGGTTGATTGGTAAGTCCCTCAGTTCTAAGGAGCAGTTTTATTATGAAAAAAAAAATGATTTTAAGCATTAACCTTAAATAAGGAGAAGATGCCTGCTGTGCTGGTTCCACAACAGAGGAATCTGTTAACTGTAGACTCTGCCTCCTGTTCTGCATTTGGAAACTAGAACCACAAGTAAGCTTTCAGTCTAAGAAGGTGGCGTTTTTGCAAAAATATGGAATATGGAAGATGTCCTGGTTGTTAAGGGTTTTAAATAGAAGAAAGGGAAAAATTGATTTAAAAACTCAATTTTGTATCAGCTGAAGGCTAAGCTGATACAAAAAATAAACTGTACTGACGGAGAAATGTCAGTACAGTTTAATATGAAGAAATTGTAGTTCAGTCTTGAGGAAACAAGTGCATGGACACTTTTTCACTTTGAGACAGAGTTATAGGGTTCCTAATTCTAACAAAATTAAAAAAGTGAAAGAAAACAGTCCATGGAACTTGTTTGCAAATCTTGGTCAAACTCCAGTGTTCCTAACAGCAGTACCAGATGACTAAGTAATGCTAGATCATCTATTCCTGAAGCCCTCAGGTCCAAACACAACAACCTTGGCCTCAATTTATTAAAAGGAAATTAAGAGTAGGACAGACATGTACACCTTTAAAACAGGCGTGTAGTCTGTTTTTATGGTTTTGTCTTGGTTTTTGGACTAGTGTAGCATATCTATTATAGTACTGGTAATATATGCTATGCATCCTAATTCTAACTTGAAAACAAAGCACTTATAAAGTGAAAAGAATTATCCAAGCACAATCCTTCTTGGAATACCGTGTTCCCCAACTCGTATGATGTATTATCATCATTATTATTATTCAGTTAGGAACCTAAACAACACCTCCAGAAGTCTAAACAGTGATCTCTGGCATCCCAGAGTCACTTCCCTAATGCCAACTCTCATTACTCCGCACCAACACAATAACCTCCATTACCTAACCTACAGAACCACCACAACAGTCTCCATTAACTCCATTAACTAACTTACAAAGCCAAACCATCACTGGCCACGCCACAGCCCCAGGCTCCATTCATGCAAGCTCCATCTAGTGACTATCTTCCCTGACACCTAAAGTAGACAAACTCACCAGCATGGTACCAGATAACGAGATTCAAATAGGCCGCTCTCACTTCCTTAAATAGATTTCCTCTCCCCATCACCTGACCTACTGTCACCGTTTTTTGTATTTAGGTTCCTGTTTTATTTTGAAGCTCCATGTGTCGTGGTTTGGTTGGTAAAGGACCCAAGTGCAGGGAGAGAGAGGGAGGCCAGATGCAGGAGTTCTCAAAAACAAAAGGGTTTAATCCAAAAAAAGGCAAAACACAAGGCGCTGCAGAGCAGGATAAACAAAAACCAGGAACAGGGAAAAACGACGCAGAGCACATGGAGGGAAGAACCAGTACGGACCGACAGGGAACCAAGGAATGACAAGACAAGATATACTGAGGGGATAACGAGACAAGACGAGACACAGGTGTGGACACAATCAGGGCAGATGGGACACAGGCGGGGCAAGACAGAACTGAAAGTTACAAACACTGGGGGGAAGTGTCAAACCCTGACAGTACCCCCCCCTCAAGGGACAGATCCCAGATGTCCCCAGAGTCCTAACCCAGGGTGGGCGGAGGGGGCCTGGAGGAGGGCCCAGGCCACACACGGCCAAAGTTCCGGGGGCCGACCTCGGGACTGGGCAGACCAGCGAGACCGCTCGGGGGGGCGTCCCCGAGGCCTAGGCCTGGGTCTTGGCGGGGGGCGTGACGGGGATTCTTGGCGTGGCTCGGGGACTTGGCGTGGCTCGGGGACTTGACAGGGCTCGGGAACCTGACGGGGCTGCCTCAGGAACCGAGGGCTGCGGGACCGCCTCAGGAACCGAGGGCTGCGGGACCGCCTCAGGAACAGAGGGCTGCGGGACCGCCTCAGGAACAGAGGGCTGCGGGACCGCCTCAGGAACAGAGGGCTGCGGGACCGCCTCAGGAACAGAGGGCTGCGGGACCGCCTCAGGAACAGAGGGCTGCGGGACGGCCTCAGGCACAGAGGGCTGCGGGACCGCCTCAGGCACAGAGGGCTGCGGGACCGCCTCAGGATCTGGAGTCGGGGCTGACAGGAGGCGGGGAACCGGAACAGGGGCTGACAGGAGGCGGGGAACCGGAACAGGCGCTGACAGGAGGCGGGGAACCGGAACAGGGGCTGACAGGAGGCGGGGAACCGGAACAGGAGCAGACAGGATGCGGGGAACCGGAACAGGAGCAGACAGGATGCGGGGAACCGGAACAGGAGCAGACAGGATGCGGGGAACCGGAACAGGAGCAGACAGGATGCGGGGAACCGGAACAGGAGCAGACAGGATGCGGGGAACCGGAACAGGAGCAGACAGGATGCGGGGAACCGGAACAGGAGCAGACAGGATGCGGGGAGCCGGCGTCTGGGGGCAGAGGATCCCCGGAGCTGCCCGAGTGGGGACCCGGGTCCGTGGCGCTGGCTGCGGGGGTACCCGGGTCCGAGGTGCCGGCTGCGGGGGTACCCGGGTCCGAGGTGCCGGCTGCGGGGGTACCCGGGTCCGAGGTGCCGGCTGCGGGGGTACCCGGGTCCGAGGTGCCGGCTGCGGGGGTACCCGGGTCCGGGGCGCTGGCCCCCCCTCAAGGGACAGATCCCAGATGTCCCCACAGTCCACATCCAGGGCGGGCTGGGGGGGAACACGGGTCCTCGGAGCTGGCTGAGGGGGGGCACGGGTCCTAGGAGCTGGCTGAGGGGGGGCACGGGTCCTAGGAGCTGGCTGAGGGGGGGCACGGGTCCTCGGAGCTGGCTGAGGGGGGGCACGGGTCCTCGGAGCTGGCTGAGGGGGGGCACGGGTCCTCGGAGCTGGAGCAGGAACAGGGGTCGATGCGTCCAGGACCACCGCTAGAGCAGGAACAGGGAGCGATGCGTCCAGGACCACCGCTAGAGCAGGAACAGGGAGCGATGCGTCCAGGACCACCGCTGGAGCAGGAACAGGGAGCGATGCGTCCAGGACCACCGCTGGAGCAGGAACAGGGAGCGATGCGTCCAGGACCACCGCTGGAGCAGGAACAGGGGGCGATGCGTCCAGGACCACCGCTGGAGCAGGAACAGGGGGCGATGCGTCCAGGACCACCGCTGGAGCAGGAACAGGCTGGGGCTGGCGCTGGCGCCGTCGCTTCCCCTGGGGCTGAGAACCCCCGGGCCCGCCTCGAGCCAGGCGTGTTCCCCAGAAGGGGGGAACAGGCTGGAATGCGTCCAGGACCACCTCGGGAACAGGAAGAGGTGCGTCCAGGGCCCCCACCGGAACAGGCTGGGGCTGGCGCTGACGCCGTCGCTTCCCCTGGGGCTGAGAACCCCCGGGCCCGCCTCGAGCCTGGCAGGTTCCCAGAAAGGGGTCCCCATTTTTCTCTGCCTCTCGGCGGAAGAACTCAAAAAGAGTAATATACTCTCCCGCTGGGTCCATGTTGGTCGGTCCGTTCTGTCGTGGTTTGGTTGGTAAAGGACCCAAGTGCAGGGAGAGAGAGGGAGGCCAGATGCAGGAGTTCTCAAAAACAAAAGGGTTTAATCCAAAAAAAGGCAAAACACAAGGCGCTGCAGAGCAGGATAAACAAAAACCAGGAACAGGGAAAAACGACGCAGAGCACATGGAGGGAAGAACCAGTACGGACCGACAGGGAACCAAGGAATGACAAGACAAGATATACTGAGGGGATAACGAGACAAGACGAGACACAGGTGTGGACACAATCAGGGCAGATGGGACACAGGCGGGGCAAGACAGAACTGAAAGTTACAAACACTGGGGGGAAGTGTCAAACCCTGACACCATGCCCTTGTGTTTAAGTTTTGTCTTGACTTCCCTTGTTCCCATCTGCCGTGATTGTTTGCACCTACCGGTATGTGTCTTGTCAATCATTCTGTGTATATCTTGTTTTATCTTTCCTTTGCTCCTGTCCAATCCGTGCTGTTTTCTCTACCATGTCTCATGTCATGGTTTTGTTGTTTGGTTTCTTTGTCAAGTTAAGGCTTGTGTTTTTTGTTATTCCTGATTAGCAGCACTTTTTGTTCCATAAACCATGTTTTTGGAAATCCTACCGCGTCGTCTCCTACATCGGGGTCCTACACATCCAAATCCTGACAGAACGGATTGGCTAGCATGGACCCAGCGTGACATTACTCTGCTTGAGTACTTCTGCCGAGAGGCTGCAAAAAAAATGTTGCATTGGCTGGTGGAGGACGAGTCACCTTTCTCAGAACGCACCTTGTTTATGATCAGAACCATTATATATTTTTATCTCCTGATATATATTTATTTATTTTCCCCCATTTTTATCACCAAGTGCTCCTACCTAAGTATCAATCCTGGGCATTGCTCCATCTACCAACCCTGGCAGGGCCCCGCCCTGAGCTAAAGCCTCCTTCTTGCTTGAGGAGCAGGCAGCTTCTTTTCACCAGACAGGGTGGGCCAGATCCTCCCCACCCCCTTGGGTGCCTTAGTTGGCCAGAGGGGGCATGTACAGCCCAGGATGGCTGCATGTTTTTGTGAGGGTAGCTCACATTAGCTACCCAAGGGAACACGGGGAGAACATGAAAACTACACACAGAAAGGCCCTTTCGTCAACCCCACCCGGACTACCCGCTGCACCACCGTTCCTCCTTTCAGGACCATTATAGGCAAAAATTGAGGAGTTAGTGGCGGCAACAACCCCCATCTTGTCCCAGTCATGGAGGCCTCCCACCATGTCACACCACGTTTTTGGAAATCCTGCCACCTCATCTCCTGCATCTGCGTCCTACTCATCCAAACCTTGACCCTTACAACATGGCTGCCAAAGCCAAACCAGCACTGCCACCCTCAGCAGACCCAGGCTCCATTCATTCAAGGTCCGGTTAGTGACAATGTCAATATTACCTTCTCTAACACCTAACAGAAGCAAACCAACTCACCAGCATGGTCCCAGCCTCATCTGACTAATTCTGCATATCTAAGCTTTTTCCCTTCATACGCCTCCTCCAATGAATCTTCAGGAAACTGGCAGCTCAATGAAGTAAACTATTTGCTGACTAACTGATCATAAGACTGTCAGGCCTTAAACTACTATAAACTATTTCCTGAGGACCAACCAGCTTTACACCTAAATCTACCTGCATTTCCTAATCACTTGCAGCTTCTAAATAACCAGACTCACATACGTGACTTGTCACCTCTGTATTCCTGCCCCTCACGCACAAACTGGGTTATTTTTTGTCACTTCACACCTTCTGAATTTTACTTATGTCTGTTTTAAATAGCTGCAACTAAGCTTTTCAGCTCCTGATTGTGTCACCACGAGTACGTGCCTTGTCACAAGCTAATTTTACAGCCTGACAGGATATTTTTTAACATTGCAGTACCTGAACACAATGATGGGTGCCCATTTACCCAGAGTTTTAGGTTCTGGGAGGTTGGTAGCTTATTGTATGTAGCTCATAACAGGAATATAATATAATTCTCCTCCATAGGGCTCTCCAACTAAACTTCCTCTTCTCTACACTTTTCCAGTTTAAGGATTGTCCCTGCTTAACCTGAGCCACTGCCTTTGCACCCCTTAATCTCCTCTTGTCTACGTACCTGCTCAACAATCAGCTTCCCTTTTCCTTTTAGGACCTGCTTTGTTCCACACCAGTTTGCTGAACCAAGCCCCAAGCCTCCCTAGCCAAACTGAAACTTACCTGCAATTACTGCATGCCTAAGAGCTGCTTCTGCCTCCTGAATTGCCACTCTTGAGTTCCATTGCTTCCATTAATTGGATTTAGAACCACCTCCCTAATTATCGCATCCTCACTCTGATTCAACAGCTCTGTCCTGACCTTGAAACACTTAAACTCCTCTGTTAAACTTGATATTGGTTGTTGCAATATTCATTTCCTGTACAATTCTACACAACTTAAACACCTAGGAACACCTTACCACTGCATTATATAGAAGCCAACTACCCTTTCCATTCTCTCAATGCTGGATATTGGAATTTGGTACATTGAAAATGGCCAGGTCAACCTTGGGAATTAGCCAAACTGCAAACACTACAACTTCCGCTTTCCTGGGAGACCTAACTTGTCTATTCTATCCAGTCCTTCAGCAGCATCCTTCCTAATCTTCTTTACCTGTTCTTTATCACTCAGGTCCAACTATCTAAACTCTTCAATGACTTTTCCCTAACTGTTAGGATTTCCTCATTGATGAAAAACTTCCTATTACTTAATTTTCCCTTACATATTGATATGCTCATAAAGGGTTAATCTTCATGCTAGCCCACTGTAGGTTCATATTTACCCTTTCCAGTAGTCTCTTTGTACATGGAACTGTTGTAGTTAATGTCAAATCATCCACGTAAGCCCTAACTGGTGGGAGCTGTATCCCATTCTGCCATCTCTCCCTGTCTACAACCTGTTCGGAAGCTCTGATGATTATTTTCATTGCCATTGTGAATGCCAATAGGGAAATCATACACCCTGCCATAATACATATTTCCACAATCTGCCAGATTATTGTGAAACCTGCTGTAATAATACCCCACTGATGTCCTGAAAGTATGCTCTCATCAAGTCAATAACTATTCCAGGCACTCTAGAATAATCAAACACACACTGTGAGAAGGTGGAATTCCCCTTCTCACCACTGCATGAAGGTGTTATTGTTGGGGTTGGAGTTGGTTGACCCACTTTTTGATGTTTTATTTACATTCTGTTTTCCATTTATATTTTTGTTTTGTTAAACATATCTGTATTCACGCACTTCCTGCTCCTCCGTGTCAGCTTAATCGCTCCTGGGCGGAGGGGCGTCCCGCACCAAGGCGGTTGGTTAACTGAACGCGAGTAAGAGGTGCAGGCCATAGTGGGCAGGGGGTGAAGTGTTGGGATGATGGTTTTAGAGGTAAATTTTGGGAAATAACAAAAGGGGAAACTTAATGGACAGGGTATATGTTGGAAATGTTATATTTTTTTCAGTTATATTTTTGTGGGGGTCTGATAATTGGTTATTGTTAATTTAGTTTGTTTGAAATCCCCATTGTGTTAGTTTGTGCTAATGGAAGCATTTTAAGGTTGGCACTATTTAAGGGTGCCTGCACTCCAGTCTGGAGAGAGATGAGGGGAGGTCTGATGGAGGGAGCATCAACAGTGCTGAAAGTTCAAACCTGTTAGTCTGTTTTTGTTTTAGTTTGGTTTATTTTTCCATCCTCAGTTTAGTGACCTGTGCACTATTTATGGACTGTCTGGTTAGCAATAAAACAACTTTTTTTAGTAAAAACCATCAAACTGCCACTTCCTCCTTCCATCTCCTCTAAACTAAGTCCGAGCTGATCACATCCAGAAACGGAGTAACCACTGGGTCACTCACACACTCCAAATAAGGCTATGTGGTACTGAACCGTATGCATTTGCAATATCTAAAAATACCACACGCAAATTCCTTTTCTTAATCTTAGTTGCCTGAATCTGGTCGCAGATCATACTAAAACGCTCTAGGCACCCAGAAAAACCTCGCACACCTGCTTTCTATGTAACTCCCTAATCTCTGTGCAACTACACTGAAGAAAATATTCCCCTCTACATTCAAAAGAGAAATCACCCAGAATTAGCTGCGGTCCGAAGACGCCTTTTCCTTGGGAATAAGGACACCCCTGCCCTACGCCATGCTCTTGGATTTATTTGCTTCTCCCAAACTATTCTTAACTGCCTCCTTTTTTTCCTTCTCTGAATCTGAATTCATCTCTTAAATATTCTACAAACTCTAGTCCTGTTGCTTTAAACTGTTCTCCTTTTTCCTAGCTAAACAATCCTTTAACAAAGTTAAAGGTATAGTCTGTAATCATATTCAAAAACATTTATTGTTATACTGGGTGAAATGGTCCTTCAATCCTGAGAGTAGCCAGTGAATGTGTTCTGAAAAAGGAAAGAAAAAATCTGACCTCTCTGACAGCCTTAATTCTGTAAAAACTCTGACCAATCTGTTTTTTGCGCACCGAATGGCACGGATTTGTCAGAGGACCAGAGGATTGGCAGGGGGGAAAGAACCAATCAGATGCCTTCATTGTAAGTCCCGCCCACGCCCCCCTCTGTCCCATGCGTGCACTCAGTTTCCAGCCCCCGTGTCCACTTCCCACGGGTCCTCCTCGGCTCAGGACTGTCCCAGTATAACACCCCCCCCCCCCCCCCCCCCCCCCCCACCGCTCCTCCAGACCGACGGGCAACCGCGGCCTGACATCGGAGGGCCCCCGCTGCTTCCGGCTTCACCGCCGGCTCGCGGTCGGGCGGTCACGTCGAATGTAACGGCTCGCCCTGCTAAAAAGGCTAAAAAAAGAAAGCCAAAGTGCGATTCTGCGACGTAGGGCTATGCCGTAGGCTACGGCGTATGGTACGCGGCGACGCGCACCATTCTGCGTTGGTGTAACGCGGAACCATAAATCAGCCTTACGGCGTACCCTATGCCGTAGGCTCTGCGTTGTTGTAACGCGGAACCATAAATCAGCCTTCAGTGTGTGCTCTGTCTGCTGTTCTGAACTTCTCTGTTGTGCTCATTTTGCTGGGATGTCGGGTCCCTCCACCGAGACACAACTTTTGCGGTATGCGTTCATTGTTGTGTCTAAAAATGATGCGCAGTGCCCACCCAATCAGAAACGGTACAGATATTCTGTGATATTTTTTTATATTTATAAAAAAATAAAATTATAAAAAAATAAAGGATCCCCATAACTTTGATTGGGTGGGCAGGATGCACGTTTGGGTGGGCACAGCCCACATCTGCCCCCCCCTAAAACCAGCCTCGCTTACAGCTGAATGAGACATGGGGTAGTTTTGTTGAAAATGTGCTGCCCAAAATGTCCTGTAAAACTCGTCTCCTGCAAATGCGCGTTCCCCAAAGTTTGTGGGGGCGTGGCTTTGGACGGAGCGCTGACAGGAGGGGGAAGAGGGGGCGGGGCTTAGAGGAGGTGCCACTTTCAAATCTTGCTAGCTCTCCAACATCACGGACTATACCTTCCTTTAAATGGGTCAATGTAAAAAGCTTACTTTTTCTTTCCTCCTCTGCCTTTTCCTAAGATGTTCTGTTCTTCTAAGTAACCTTAGCCTGCCTCTCAGTTTCTCTTGTAAAACCCAGATTCCCTCCGCCTCTTCTTATATTGCCCTTTTCCGCTGCTTTCTTAGCCGTCTTTTTTCCTTAACCAGTTTCTCAATTTCTCTTTGCCATCTTGACTGACCTGACTGTATCCTCTTGCTCCTCTTTCTATCATGCACCCCAAACCTTTGAACACCATATGAATAACTGACATCTCCCATCTTTTAATCTCTGTATTGCCTTCCCTCTAAGCCAGCTTGAAATGATTAAAACGTCTCTGTTAACTGTTTCCAATACTTTACTATCCTTTGCCATAGGCCAGAGCATAGACTGTATCCTTAAAGGAACAAACACAAGGCAAAATCAGCTGAAAAAAAATGTACATTGTCTATTATTTAGTATATGTCTACAATTAGTGTTGGGGGGGAGTCCCTGGTGTCACCTGTTCATCTGCAGTGAGAAGTTATGAATGTGTCAAAAGGCCAAAGGTTTAATCTGAATACTACTTTAGTCTTATTATAAATAATTTCAGTCACAGCACTATCTATCAACAAGCTAAATGCTCTACTATGTTTCAGACTCAACACATTTAAAAGGATTACTACTAATCATACTAAGGATTTATAGGGTCAAGAGCTCACTTTAGCATTCACATGGACCACCTTTGTACTCAATAGTGGGCTCCACCCTCTGTTTGAACAGGCCACTAGACAGCCTGTGAATGAAGGAGAACATCCAATTAAAAATGCGATTACTGGTCGGATTAGGCAGGGTCCACAGACTAGAGTCTGACATGGTTTTGGTAGATTTTACACACACCAATGTAACACAATGTTGGTGACCTCCAGATGCCACAAGTCTCAATACCTTCTATATATGGCAATTGAGTTGGTATTATGTTCATTCTTATCCAGACATTTTAGATATGAGGCATTGTCCATTATGACCCTAGGAATTCCTAGTGGTTTATGGTGCCTCTTATGCACGTCACTGACAAAAGAACTGCAAATAATCACGGTTCATTTCTCAATGTCTGTGTTACTGAGTGAGGAGAAAGGATTAGCAACATGGACCACTTGGTGGTAAACCAGAAGCTGGGATTTTATGGTATGACTCATTTGGATTGGTATCCAGATGCCTGAAGTTCCAGCTTCTTGGGGTCTGCTGGGAGATACTAAATGGTGTTAGACAGATTCAGCAAGACAATTGAAATGGAAAGTCAGCAAGAAGGTTGCTTTCAATAATGCAGAGTTGATAGCCTCATCATCAGATTCAGAATCAGAATCATGTATATTTGGCCAAGTCAGGTCAAGGAGGGAACAGTAGTAAATAAAATCAGATACAGCTGTGCCATTGAGTTCAGGAGATTCATAGAAAGAGCTAGGAACAGTGCTAATCTGGTACACTGTCCAGACTGACAGATGAGCAGTACATGCTAAAACATCAAAAGATTAAAAAGGCAGGTAGAGCAGGAAATGGCTGGGTATCAGATTGTTAAATTGCAAGATTTGTCTTTAGAAAAAGGAATTTGGTGATTTCCACTCCACCAACAGGTGCTAACAGTTCTAAATAGCATAAGCATGATGAAAAGAAAGTGATACAATATGGGTATTTTTCTGTCAAGTATGTTTTGTTTCTATCAAATCAAATCGTAAAGGGAAAGCTCCAGTTTCAGGACCTGATGACAAGGTTCAGAAAGCTGGCAGTGAGAGTTTGGGAAGACACAGGATCTTTACAAGGACAGATTAATTATTAGGCCTCTTGGGCATCTGAATGCTAAGACAACGTGTATAATCGGTTTTCCATTATTAATTAAAACAAGATGCAAAATAGTTATTAATGAAAAAGGTCAACTGATCTTAAAGCAGTATAAAATGTAGGACTAAAGGTAAGTAAAATGAATAAAATTGTCTGATTGTTTCGAATGTGACATAAAAAGAATGCAAAATATCCAAAATGTACATTCAATGTACATGCACATTATTTATTTAACATTATTTTGAGTAAAGAATATGACATGAAAATGATAAAAGGTGAATGCAACCCTGCAACAATAACCATTATGAGACACAAAACTGTCCAGAAACTATGCCAAATCACTATGAAAAGATGCAAAATGATCCCAGAAACACAAAAAAAGGTTGAACTAAAAATCAGCTGGAACAAATACAAAGGGAACCATGTGAGACACAAAGTGACCTAATTGAAAAAAAAAAAAAAAAACAACAATATTTCACATTTAAAATCGATAAAAATACAAAAATAGCAACTACTGTCCACAAATTCTACAGTAGTTCCTACAAGTTAATTTAAAATAACAATCAAACTTTATATGTGTAGCACTTTTCATACAACTTGAGCAACACAAAGTGCTTTAACTAACTAAAGCAAAAGTACGAACAATTACAAAAAAAGCGGGGAAAAAAACCTTCCCCCCCGTCAGTCACCCTCCATCCCAATTAAATATATCTAATTTTTGTAATTCTAACTTTGTGTTTATTTTGGAGTGTTTGTGTCTGAAAAATAAATGTGCCGATCGAAGGTCCCAGCATCCCCGGCTTTCCCCGTAGCTGAAATGTTTTTGCTATTCTCTTTCTAGTCATGTTATCTTAAGATAATGCTAAGACCTGATAAAGACCAGATTATTATTATATTGGTTTATTTGATTCTGATCATTAAAGCCCGTGGAAAGCAGGTCAACATTCAGAAACAAAAAAACATTTCACTTGTGGTAGAAATATTCACTGATTGATGTTGATTTAGTCGCAAACACTTATCTGGCATCAGGAAGAAAGGATGAAGCGCCTGAGGACGGAGCTGGATCTGCTCTCTAACATCATTTCTGTTGACTGTGTGACAAAGCTCGGCCCAGAGTTTGTCAAATAACCTTAAATACAAGTCTGGAGTGCAACTGCCAGCTGCTTTGCATTATAGGCAAAGAGCAGAAGTTGCTTGCAGCCAATGCCCATATTTTTAACAGATTTATTTATTTATTTTAGTTCATTTAATGCAATTGAGTCGTATTGTGGGAGAGATACACAACATAAGTTATGACCTTTGTGTGTTTCAGTTGCAGTTTAAAACCAATAAAATATCATTTCTAGCAGCTATAAACATACAGATTTGAGTATAAAGGAGCATTTTTACTGTGCTTTGGACGAAAAATGCCTTGAACCAAATATTGAATATAAACACAATAAACCCTGAGAGAATTCATTCAGGGTTTCCATGTGAATGAAACTGATAAAGCATGACTGTCTGGCCCTCAGAATGCCGAGTGTGAAGCACATTTAAGCAGAAATCAGCTCCACAGTTAGGAATGCAGTAAAACCTTTTCAAATTGATTTAACCTGGCTGGAATCTGTCACTTCACCACACACAGCTGTTAATACACCCACACTGTTTTCATGACTCTTTGAAGTATGTTTACTTTCTACATTGCTCTGATCATTTTTCGGGGAAGGCCTCATGGGACATAATGAGAACGAAAGTAGGATTTCTTGGTGCCTGAGCCCGTGCTCCTCGGTTTTCTGCAAAATCCAAGTGAGTCTGGGAGTTTTACTGGTTGTTGTGTGAATGCGGGAGCCAGTTTAGTATGAAAAACAAAACAAAAAAATGGTTTTAAGGATCATCAACAACTTAAAAAATATTCCTTCCTTCAAGATCATCATCATAGATCACAGAAACATGTGTGCTGTACGACATACATACATGAAGTGCATGGTTGTGTCCTTTTTTTCATCCCCAGGAGCTCCTGCATCTCCCAGGATGCAAGAAATTTGGCAAGAGTTTGAAACTGTGTTTCTGTACAGGGTACTTGTACAAACCTGCTTCAGTCTTCATAAGATTGCTATTATTTCTAGATAACCTTGCAGGAGTATGAATTTCCCAACTTAAATATCAGACATCTAGTTTTCCAATTCAATCACAAGGCTGGGATCTATTTTGAGAAGAGTTCACGGCTTCTGAGGGTTTTAAAGCTTGAAACCAGAGCTGTTCCAATAAAAAAGAATAATATTTACATGCTGCCTTCTGAAATTATCATGAGATTATCATGTGACAGCAACAACTTTCCCCCTGAAACCAATTCAAGGAAAAGATTCCAACTAACACTTTTCACTGCTGTGCCTTTTCCAAACATTGAAATGGGTTTCATCTGTGATCAAACCATCATTCTGTTTTTTTTTACTGCATCGTGTTACTTTTACACTCTATTATTGAGACGCTGCTCTACTTATGCAAGAGTTTTGAATTCTGTAACTCGCATTGACAGAACGGCAACTCATATGAACTCATATTATAACTCATATGAACCAGTTAGCTGATGTGCTCAAACTCATGAAGATACACACTGTTTATAGAATTATTAGAAGACATCAACAAAAGCTAGTTTCTCTTTGTGTCTGGTGGGACCTCAGAAAAGAGTGCTAATTTGACTTTAAGCTGTCATTTTGATTCTCTGCTGTATCAAGCCATGTTCATTTTCCTGAGACATGTGAACCAGTGGCACACTTTGGTCAAATTAACAACTACAAAAACGTATTGTATAGAATACAATACAATATAGTAAAAGTATACAATAAAGTAAAAAATAACCTATTTCAACCAGGTTTTTGGCAGATATGCTCACAGCCTCAGGCTTTACAGCTTTGTGATGCTGACTTTTGAGTTACAGCATGAGCACAATGACATAAAGTTGGGTAGAAATTGGGAAGAGGAGACTGAATACCTTAAACTGAGCTGGGTTTTTGATGTCACAGTAACCTGCTAATCTGAATGTCTTGCTGAGTGACATACTTTTCATACTAAGTGACCCCAGTCAAAGTGACACATTTATGTTAGGCTGGATTTTTTTTATTTGATTTTTTTTTTATATCTTTATCCCTGATTTTTTTTTCTCCCATTTTGAATTGAACCCAGGACCTTCTAGCTGTGAGACGGCTGCACTAGCAGCTACCAAGCGTGCCCCGTGGCTGGATTTCTTTTTAATAAGATCTCACTTCAAATATTCAACATCTTTTTTTTGTCACAATATGCCTTTTAAACATACAAATGTGTAACAAAATCATGAAATGTTCAAAAGCAATGTTCCTGAAAACTTACCATCACAGAAAAAGTGGTTACATCGTATTAGCAAGAAGGTAATGACTGACGCATGTATGTGCAGGTCTGTAAGTTACACATGCACATACATGTGTGTATTTTCACTGAGCTGCCATATTTGAGCAAATACCAGTGTAGCCATGCTGTATAGTCAGACTTTTACTTCATCAACAGGCTCCAGCTCCAGACTAATGACTGCAGATATAGATATATATATATATATATAGATATATTCGGGTCGACACAGGCAGACCTGGCAGCCCAGAGAGGACCGGCTGTGTCGGCTCTGTCCACACAGACAGCTGGAAACAGAACAACACTTCCTGTTAGAGTGTGAACATTACAACAATATTAGATCTAAGTTTTTTCCTAAAATTAAACAACAAGTCCAGGATTTTGATTCCCTTCCAGATCAGGACAAAATCCTACATTTAATTGGAGAAAAAAAGGAAAGTTCTTTAGAAGCCGCTAAATACATCAGCGCATGTCATAGAGTGAGAGAAACACAACCAGACAACTCAGTCTCCTCATCCTTAGTCTCCCTGCCTATTAATGTAAAATAGTTCTCTATATATGTGTAATGTATATGTATGTGTATATATGTATACATATGTGTGTGTGTGTGTGTGTGTGTGTGTGTGTGTGTGTGTGTGTGTGTATATATATATATATATATATATATATATAGTATGCAGGTGTTAGGTATTTGGTGTTGGGTATTTGTTGTAATTGTATTGGTGTTTCGTATGTTGATTGTCTCGTGATTTATTGTATGTATGCTTTCGGCAACAATGATTACTATCATTCATGCCAATAAAGCCAATTTGAATTTATAGAGGCTACACAGAATCATCCTGAACTCAAAGAACGTGACAGCCAAGTTGTTTTTTTTCTTTATAAATGTCTTGTCCTTACGTTTCTTTCATCTTCACTGCTGGCAGGTTTCATTTGGCAACATAGTTTCCTTTTTAAACCACTTGGTTAGTGTTAGGAACCAAAGTACTTGGTTAAGTTTAGGACTATACTATTGTGTTTGAAAGCTCTACAGTTCATGATGATATGGAAATACACAGTTTCTCTATGTTTACTCATCATATTTAAATTTGGTGCAGTTAAGGCTTCTGCCTGTACTGGTTTGTTACATTAAAGCTTCATGACAGTAACGATATGCCATATAATATTTGACTACTTTGGTGGTTTTTAAATGTGCTTTCAAAAATTGACCTTGACCTTGATCTTAAGCTTAAAAGGCCCAATGTTTTGTACTTACCTGGGAACCGGTTCATTCTCAAGATTCATGTTTGTCTGGTAAAGGTTTTTTGGTTTCTTCAAATACGATTTCAACCCAGCCTTTTCTGGACTGGACAACCTCAACCACGGATCTAATATGGACCTTGCTGGATATCCTGCAGACTCTACAGGTGAATACATTTGAAGAGCTGTGTCACGTATTTTTCTGTTCTGATTGACTATAGTCCCATCAAACTGCATCAAACAGCATTGTGGTCTGTGCCTGTAGGTAACGACCATAGGGACAGGTTGAAAGTGAACAAAAATGTTCCTGACTAATTTAAATATAGATGTTTTTGATGCGAGGTGTAGGCCGTGCAGGAACCAAGTTTCATCCAGCCTCTGATTTAATCAAATATTTTTCTACATTTCTCCATGAAATTGATCCGAAACACTTCTACGTTTTCCACAATGTTGGATTATGAAGCTTCCAGGATGAAAACTGGCTCCTCCAAATCTGAGGTAAGAGAGTTTTCTTGTCAGATGCCCAGGGATACTCTTTCCGCTAGGGGCACCCGTGATTTCAGCATCAATCTGTACGGGAAAATTGAAAGCAACACAGCAACATTTTTTTCCATGTTAAGATATCATTTTCATTTGAAGGAATATTTTATTATTTTTAGAAAGTGTTATCTAGCTCCTGAGATGTCTGTACTATTGGCAAATACCTCCCACAGTAACTTTGGACTCCCGTTACAGTCGTCTCTTGCAACAACTGCCGATCACCTCACGACACCATTACCACACATGAATGAAGATAAAGTCAGCTTAGAGTTAGAGGAGACAAAGAGAATCTAAAATGCAATAAAGAATATTAGATAATGTGAGGTTGATGCCTGAGCAAAAGACTGAACATAACTAAATCATGGACAGTGTCAGAAAAACAGCCTATATCAAAGCCCTCTGAGCTAAAAATTGCAAAAGTTATTTTGTGCTATTTAAAATGACCTGTCTATATTAATAACGAGCTATGCTTCCACGTGCTTCATGAAGGCTTCACTAAACACGTGTAAGAATAATGTATATGTTAGCTTGCAAATGTATATGTTGATTTGAGATGTTTAACTAGTCATTCTAGCTTGTTTTTTCTTCTTAAAGTGTAGCAGATTGATATGTCACCACAGATGGACTTATTGGATTAGAGATTTCGCCACTCATTGTATCTCTCTAATGTAACACAGGCCCCTGGAAAAACTAGAAACAGCCCTGGACAGGGTCTTCAATCAATCAGAGATCGTTATTCTCTCCACATTGGTTCCTTAAAGTGCAAGAATGTACGTATCTCTGGGTCTCTTTCACAAATGGGGCGATAGGAGCACAAGATTGACAGCGTTATTGGCCCAGTCTATGCTCTACTGGTCAGCTAGTTAGAATCCAAATACATAAAACTAGTATGCACGCAGGGCAGCACTGTGGCTTGGTTAGCACTGTTGCCTCCCAGCAAGAAGGTTCCCGGGTTCGATTCCCTGGCCTGGCGGTTGTCTTTCTGTGTGGAGTTTGCATGTTCTCCCCGTGCTTGCGTGGGTTTCCCTCCGGGTACTCCGGCTTCCTCCCACAGTCCAAAAACATGCATACTAGGTTAATTGATGGTTATAAATTTCCCGTAGGTGTGAGTGTGAGTATGCACGGTTGTCTGTCTGTATATGTGGCCCTGCGATGGACTGGCAACCTGTCCAGGGTGAACCCCTATAATGAGCTAAGATAAGCTCCAGCAGATGCTGTGACCCTACAAAGGATTAAACGGGTATAGAAAATGGATGGATGGATGGATGGATGGATGGATGGATGGATGGATGGATGGATGGATGGATGGATGGATGGATGGATGGATGGATGGATGGATGGATGGATGGATGGATGGATGGATGGATGGATGGATGGATGGATGGATGGATGGATGGATGGATAGCCTGCAAGAAGTAACAGCTGCAGCTTAAGAAATCAAACTGTTTTAAAGTGTTATCTTAACTAGTGTTAAGACAACATTCTCCATAAAATTTTAGATATTAAAATGATGGAGCTTATCAACAAAGCTGTCAGACTCCTCAGACCAAAATGTAAAATATGAAGGCCGCAAAGTACAGAATTATATTTATAATTATACAATTATATAAACTGCAATAAATCAGGGGATCAGTGGGTTGTAATTATTCAATTAAACTCATATAAATGGCTCAGACAAGTATAAAAAGAAACTAAATTTGCATCAAAATGAAAAAAAAAAGGATTTTAAAGTTTCATGGGTAAATGTATGAGCTGTCACAATAGAGTTGGTGGCTGAAATGACAGAAATAATCACAATAACACAAATACCTGACCACAAAGGTCACTGAACAGTTCAGTGTTTTTTTTTCTTTTCTTTTGAAGTGATAAGTCTGGTTGTCAGGACACATTCATACCAGTCCACTGGCATCTAAACCTGTCATGACATTAATCCGGCGCTGATTTCTTTTTTTTTCCCTCTCTCCTCTTAGTGATCTGAGTTGTACGGAAGAGTATTAGGGCCATGCAGGAGAACAACTATTTGAGAGGGGAAGATTTTTTTTTATTGTGCACTTCGAGAAAAAAGTCGAAATGTCGAGAAAAAAGTCGAAATGTCGAGAAAAAAGTTGAAATGTCAAGATTAATGTTGAAGTACAATTTCGAGAAAAAAGTCGAAATGTCGAGAAAAAAGTCGAAATGTCGAGATAAATGTTGAAATACAATTTCAAGAAAAAAGTCAAAATGTCGAGAAAAAAGTTGAAATGTTGAGAAAAAAGTCGAAATGTCGAGATTAATATTGAAATACAATTTCGAGACAAAAGTCGAAATGTCTAATTAATGTTGAAGTACAATTTCGAGTAAAAAGTCGAAATGTCGAGAAAAAAGTCGAAATGTGGAGATTAATGTTGAAATACAATTTCAAGAATGAAGTCAAAATTTCAACTTTATTCACGACATTTCGAATTTTTTTTTCAACATTTCGACTTTTTTCTCGAAATTGTACTTCAACAATAATCTTGGCATTTCGAGTTTTTTCTCAACATTTCGATTTTTTTCTTGAAGTGCATAATGAAAAAAAAATCTTCCTCCTCTAAAATATTATTTTTATTTTTCCCCTGCCTGGCCCTGATAGGTCTATTCTTCGGTAGATTTGCGTGCCTGTGTAGGCTATATGCATGTGTTTGTGCGCCCTTGTGTGTTGCGCTTAGACGCGGCATGTGACATACCATCGAGGGGTTGTCCAGCCTCTTTCGGCTTTTTTTTTCCCTTTCTCTTTTTTTGCAGTTTGCATGGGTCGGGTTACTGGCTGCTCTCCCCGCACCTCTCCTCGCCAATCAGAGCTCTGTCTCTACACAGGGGCGCACGAACGCACGCACCGCTCCGGTCCCTGCGCTCCCTCACATGCGTCCCCGCTGACTCCGCTCTGGAGCTCTGGCTGCGCCAAGATGAGCGTGGTCGCCCCGGTACCATCAGCACGGTACCAGCCCACCGCCTGATCACAGCCACGCCGAGACAGAGAGACTGAGAGAGAATTAGAGAGAGAGAGAGAGAGACCATCCTTCCTCTCCAGAACCTTTCACCGTCGCCAACGGGAAAACCGCAGAGAACGCGGCTTGTTTTGGCATCTTTTTTTCCCCTCATCTCCTTGTTCTTTCTGCATCCATCTGTTGGGCGATCTCCTAGTTTGAAGGGAGAGGGGAGAAAACACCCCCAAAAACCCCAGTTTTGTGGAATTACATTTTGTATTGATTCATCTTTTTCTAATTTTTTTTTATTCCTGCTGGGTGTTGGTGAGCGCACAGTTTTGTGTGCGCTTATACAAATTCCGATAAATGGTGGATTTGGCAAACATGGAGACCGTGGAGAAGGAATGCGGGGCCCTCGGGGGTCTATTCCAGGCGATTGTCAACGACATGAAGGTAAATGAAAGGTGCATGCGCTTCCCGGGACGTTAACC
This sequence comes from Cololabis saira, assembly GCF_033807715.1. Taxonomy (NCBI): domain Eukaryota; kingdom Metazoa; phylum Chordata; class Actinopteri; order Beloniformes; family Belonidae; genus Cololabis; species Cololabis saira. Next base: position 10,320,161 of record NC_084588.1, on the reverse strand, counting down.
TACATCCATATCCATAATGAAGCCGGTGCATGGGTCTCCTAGGCGCAGGTACATGTCTACATCAGCGCATGTATATATATATATATATATATATATATATATATATATATATATATATATATATATATATATATATATATATATATATATATATATATATATATATATATATATATATATATATATATATATATATCTGGTAACAGATCAGTGGTGATTCCGGCTCATCCAACACAATGATAGCTGTGTAATGAGCGGGGATGCGGCGGGTGGAGATGAGAGTCGGTACCTCCACCCCAACAATATTGGCTGCGCATGTAAACGTCAATGCATCCATTTTCGGACGTGATCCCCGCACCGCTACCCCCCTTCCCCCCACCACCACCCCACACCTCGTTATCATGGGGGGGAAAGAAGAGCCCCACTGTCACTGATCGCGCATCTCATTGATGATTCCTGCACATTTTGCCATGATGCGCATAATTGAACAACATGCTGGAGGTGTTTCCGGGGGTTTATTCCCGTCCTGCACATTCCGTTGGCTGGGCTGCACGTGTGAAACATGCACGCCTCATCCCCGTCATGCACGCCCTATCATGGCTCGCAGACCTCAGCATCCCCCGCACCGCCGATGCCTTGCTCGGCGGTTCGTGCATGCGCGTCTCCATGAAGAACGCGCCGTCATTGATTTTCTGTCAGGCCGATCTGGCAGGAAAACACTGAAGGCGTGAGAAACCACGCAGCCGGCAGACACCCAGCCTTCCTGTCTGCGTGTCTGTCTGCCACTATGGACCCTATGTGAGGCGGTCATTGCATGCGCAGCACATGGAAGCTCCGGAATTGCACCCGCACCCGGCTTTGGTGATCCAGTAGCCATCCCAGTCATATATGCCCACTCATGTGCCACCACTCCTGCTGAGTGAGAGGGTGGATGGAGGAATCCATCAGAAAAAGCACCAGCTGCTGCTCCATCATCTCACCCTGGCCTCTCTCCTCTCTCCTGCAGCTTTGTGGCTGTGCATGTTTTATTTCTAGTGAAAGGGTTGCCAAGCTATATTTCTCTTTTTATGTATTTTCTTTCTCCTCCGTGCTGCATTGCATGTTACAGCATATGCACGGTCGTGAATCATAGAGGTCACAGCCGATGCTACGCATTCATTGAGCTTTAAGGTCAGATAATTGGCTTTCTATTGCTGGTGGCAGTGACACAAAAGCCTAAACAGATCGAGCACTACTAATCAATGATTAATTAGAGCTTAAGGTAATAAACATAGATTAATTACAGTTTCATGTCAATCAGTATTTAATTTAAACATGAATAGTATTCAGCTGCGTGGTGTAATGTAATGCAAACAGCTTGAAATGACATTGGAAATGATGCTACTTATTTCTGCTTTTTTTATCACATGAAATAATCTCCAGAGTTTTATCATTTAAAGGACTGGTCTTTCGATTTGGGTATTTAGGCTCCATAAAGTTGAGTTACTGAGCAGGAATCTGAAGATCAGTGTTTATCCTGGAAGCAACTTTCAGTTCCAATGGCTGGATGAGGCTAAAAGAGGATCTCACTAGCTTCAGGTGCTTCCAGACAACAGGAACCTCGCCATAGTTTTACTAGAGGAAGACCCTTTCTGTGTTCATACTGCAGGAGCTGTGACCGATCATGAAACTTCTTTGATATTTGTTCTTTTTTAAGGTCCAATTTAAATATAAACATAGGTAAGATGTTGTTGAGAAGAACAACAGCTTGTAAAACCTTGATGAAAACAGAATGAGCCAGCATTGCAGCCTGGAGGTTATGGAGCTGATATCCATAATGTGAGTTAAAACATGGTTTTGAATTATGTACCAGCTGCCAGCTGCCAGCTGGCATTTATGATGTGCAGCATTCCTGTGTGTGGTAGCGGTGGTGTCCCGGATGTGGTAAATGCAACATAAAAAGGCCCTTCAAGGTCTTGTAACGGGGCAGCACAGTGGCTTTGGTGGTCAACACTGTTGTCTTATAGCGAGGAGCATCCTGGTTTGAAGCCCAGCTATTCTGTCCTCCATGTGCTCGTGTGAACTTTCCTCCCACAGTCCAAACACTGGCTCTAAAGTGACCATAAGAGTGAGAGTGGTTATTTGTGTGACCTGTCCACTGTGTGAACCCCTGCCTGCCACGCTACGGCTGCTGGGACAGGCTCCAGCAGAGCCCGGAGGCCATGAATAGGAATAACCGGGTGTAGATAACACCTTTTATAGAGCCCTTCCCCCTCAACTTTCAACTGTACTCCAAAATAAGCTGAAGCGGTGCAGTGTTTTCACTCACAGGGTCAGGCTAAACAAATCAAAAGCAAATGTTTCAGGGTTTATTACAAATTCTGATACAGGAATTTCCAATATTGCAATGTTAGTTGCTGTATAATGAATATTGTCGCATATAAAACTATGATCTTGTCAACACATGCCCTTATTAAACATGGTTCCAAGTGAGGGCAGATGGGTCCAAATATCTGTCTTTGCTTGGCTTTCGGCTGAAAATCAGCTACTGCTCAGTTGGTTCATTTGTACTCCAGTAAACATTAGGAAGGTTATTCTTAGAGCTGTGTAATGGGATGCGTTTACGGTGCAGATCGTAAATCACAACAGTTTGAAAGGTTGAGTTATACAGAGAAATTTCTCTGCCAGTTGCAGCCACGAGGAGATGGCAACAAACGCCAGGATGCTCTTCTATTTTAAAAGTGCAAAATACAGGATGCAGGCATTGTAGGAGGCAGCTGTGGCTCAGGTGGCGGCCTTGTGTTCCCTTTGCATCATTGCTGGTTGGATATCAGTTCCTCAATGGGTGTTTGGGAGAGATGCTCCACCCCCACTGATATACTCATCAATAGATCAATATAAGACAAAACAATTGCATACCTGAGGCTTATATGTCATGTCATTTTCAAAACCGCATACTGTACACTGGATGTAAGACACCGTAAGACAGAAAGCTTTATTTATATGTATTTATGAGGAAAGTTATCTCAATCTAAAGTGCTTTTCCAGTGCTGCATCATAAAACAGTTACAAACAGAGACAATAAGAGAATGATGGAGAGATAGCATAAAAGAAAGCCATACATTACAACTGGCAGCATGATGTAAGACAACAATAACAGTAGTAATACAAAGTGAGCAGCAGCCCTCCCCTGGAGCTTGTTGTGTTGTAATTTAATTCGGTGATTTGGGATATGAGGGATGGAGTTATAGATGAAGGAGTGATCCGATACAGATCCAGTCCAACATGCGCTGCTTCCTGGTACGGCGGTTGTTGTTAGTTTGTCGGGTCCAGTTATAAAAGTGATTATGTTCTGGCAGAACCTAAAAGTTGGTCACAAGACAACTGTGCACTTCTCCATTATGGGATACAGGACAGATTGATCAGTTGCACACAGAGGAATTTTCCTGCAAGTTGTAAATTAGCATTTTTTTTAACTGTAGATTGTGTACTTGCTTGCTTATTGCATGTTGCATTTGAGCAAAATCACTACATGTCAGTTTTATAGTGTGCTGTTTAAAAACAATGTCCATAGATAAGAACTCTTCATGTGTGAATGAGAAACTTGTTGCAAAGCACTTTGCAGAACCTGCACTAAAAGGTTAAAGGGCACTACATACATCTGGAGCTCTAGGTATGGCCAAGGTTTTTTATTCTACCTCTAAAACATACAATTCTCAAAGTCTTCCACTTCAGAGGCTTGGCTCTGATTCTCTTAGCCTCTTTGTTTAATCTATCATTCGTTTGCGCTCTAATGGTCCTCCTATTTATGCTGTTCAGCTCACTCTCAAATACTGTATATGGATAGCTATTTATATGACCCAAACTTTCTTAATCAGGAGAAGATCAGTTTTCTAACCCGGGAGCAACATTTCTGAGTGGATGAGAAGCGTTGAGTCATCGGCCCTCCAAGTGCCTTTGCCTCAACAGGAAACAATGTGTCTTTAATCACTGTTCATAGCTCAGCAACTAAGAAGCCATTTGTCAAAGGAAATAAATGAACTCAAAGTTTTGCTTTGTTGGTTCTCAGAAAACACGCTGCCTTCGACACATGCGGTTGTTCAGAAGTACGGGCTGAAACAGTCACTGCAGTGGAAAACATTTGTAAAATAGCAATGTGCAACATTTCTGCTGCTGCATTCACATTCAGGTGCACGGATTCCATCGCAGAAGTGCAAATAGTTACAAAACAATGTGCGGTAATATGTGAGGTGCACTTAAACGTAGAATCAGCATTCAGAAAGTCTGCAAAGAAAGAATAATGCACCAGTGCAGTGACTCCCCGGCTGGAAATGTAATATGTGCGCATATCAAGACGGATGCAGAACATTTGGCTTCTTGCAGTCAAACTGTGTCGGACTAATACTGATCTACTGCATGACTTTTTATTTGAATAAAAAAAGATAACTTTAATTTAGATTAGATGAAATTCATCACATTCTTTCAACATATTGTCAAAGCTTGCTGCAGATTTGGGTATGGATGGTAGCACTGTACAAAAAAATCATTCAACCTATGTACCTATGTGGGATTATCATTATGTTTTTTCTTGAAAATTATATGATGTAATATTTTTCCCAGGAAAATAATGTTCATAGCAGGTGGTTGAAGGTGATGGAGTCCGCCTCTTGACTGCAGTACATCCCTGATTTGGCGTTAAAGCCTCGTCCTTCTCATTACCGAGGAAATGGAAATGCAGCAGAGACATGAAGGAGCTGAATCATTCTGCCCTGATCTGGTCCTGTGATGTAACAGAACCCTGCAGACTGGAACAACAATCGAAAGAGGACACAGGCCACAGTAACTCCAACATCCAAATAAATGGATTCAAACCCACAAAACCTTTTTTTCTTTTTCACAATGTGTCTCTTTTAAAGGGGACCTATTATGAAAAACAATTTTTTTCTTGCTTTAACATTTATAAAGTGGTCTCCCCTCAGCCTGCCAACTCAGAGAAGGAGGAAAGCAACCAAATTCTGCAGTGTCTGTACAGCCGCCCGGATGAGCCGTCCAGTGTGATGTGGCTTCTACGAGCCAATAAGATTCTGCTCCCGTCGTTACGTAACCAAAATGCAAAACACATCTACAACTAAACACCGAGTCCTAACTGCATGCGAGCGTCCGACAATCGCGTAGCACTGCGTGACATCGGACGCTCTCTGTCCATCTCCCTCCAGCCAGCTGCCACTTTATTGAGGTTTTTGTAGTGAAATGAGGAGGTATCATAGAGATAACTTCTCATTTCAACTAACTGGATCAGCTGTTCCTCATCCATGACTGTTTCCTACAGGGCTTTCAACCGGCTTTTAACGGGAGCGACAAGAAGAAAAAAGCAGGGCGTCCGACAAATGTCCACCTCAAAACGGTGCTGCGTCGCTGCGGCCAGTTAGGACAGTCCAATAGAAAATAAAGCAATTGAATTGATTTTGTCGCTGACGCTCGCTCGCATCGCATGCAGTTAGGACACGGTGTTAGGACACGATGTAACTCTGCCGGCTGGAGCTTCCACCATTTTTTCGTAGCGGTGTATCGCGTCATTCAGGCAGCCAATCAGCACGGCGCCTCATTATCATAGCCCCGCCCACTCAGAATCCCTCATAGATAATGAGGTTAGAGAATGGGATGATAAAGACATGGCTCAGGGGCTGAATTTCTAATTTATTTAGCAAAAACAATCAAAAGCTTGTTTTTAAGACATTCAAGGCCTGTTTAAAATAGGTATTGGATGCCATAATAGGTCCCCTTTAAGATGGAAGAATCCATAAATCTCACGTGGCCTAAATGCGATTGTTATTTTATTATCCATCTGATTATGTCGTTGTCCATTTGGCAAACTCTAGTTAACCACTTACATGTAGATCAGATCATATGGTCGCATTAAAGATACGTGATGAGTTGATGGATGTCGATCTCATTATGCGCTTGGAAATACCAGTGACTCAGACGGTGTTGAAATACTCCGATATAATGTTAATCACCTGCCTGGGGGGGTCATGGGGTCACACGTGCTCGGAGGGGTAGTGGGTCACGCGGGTTCCCACCACCAACGTTGTACGCCAACATCAGCACTTTGAGTCCACTCTGTCATGAAAGCACTTTTACTTCCTCCTTCTCGTTATCTTCCTCTTTCTCCTCCTGCTCCTCCCTTCCTCTCCGTTCCCTCAGCAGGTCCCCCACCCAGGGAGACGCTTCTGTCTTCGCGTGTCTCTGACCTTTAGCATCATTTTGCAACACGGGTTTGGTTTGTTTTGTGATGAACAGAATGAAGGTGTTCTGCTTAAGTCCCACTCAACACTAATAAAGCATCACATATTGCAGTGGGACGGTCATTTACTGTTTTAATATTGCTCTAAGAATGATCTTTGAGCTCACAGTTAAGTGTTCACGGCTTATCTCAGTACTATAAACAATCACGAGTTTAATTGCATACGCGTTGTTTTCTAACAACCCTCTTCGGGGTCACAGTGGGGGCACGAGGTGAAGAGGGGACACGTTATTTTAACAGTGGCAATACGATGATTTACATGTCATTTTAGGAAACTATTTTCGTCAACTGCTAGCTTGTTTTCACCACCAATAAAAATAAACACCCATATTTGTAATTGTTCTACTTGAATGCCATCAAGACAGTTGAAATAGCGCAAACCCAACCACTTTCTGCTCTTTAGAAAACGCTTGCTGAACACCAACGTGTTATTTATTTCATACTTGTGTGCCAATTACAAGAGAGAGATTGAATTAATGTGATATATTTTCACAGACAGCATGTACCCGTGTGCATGTGGGCTAGATTGGAGGCATGAAATTTCATTATCACGTTCTGAATTGGCTGTACAATTTGATCAAAAGTATTTGTTATTTTATTTGTTAAGCATTTCAGTGTGGTTTTCTTTCTTGTCGCAGTCAAATCTTCCTCCCAACTTTGCTGGGAACCCCAGGAGAGACCGCGGCTCATGCTAGTCTCCCATCTGCTTTGCATAAATTTCCTGGCCAGGCATGTTTCTGTAGTCTCTCAGTTTCCCACCATATATAACAGAAAGTGCCCACACAGCCTCACATATGCACATTATTTATTGTCTTTTCCGTTTCCCAGAGATCATAAAACAAATTTTTGTAGTATTTCTGTAGTTTAAGTCAAACAGATTGACCTTTGACACATCACAGATATAACCGCTCTCCCATATGTATAGGTTTTCATGTTTGTTTTTCTTCTTTTTTGAGCTTGTGTTCTCCATTTTTGGGATGTCCACCAATTAAGAAGCAGTGCATCTTTGTTAAGGAGTTTCTAAAGCTGAGTGCTAATATAGGGATACAATTTGTTTTAAGGATAAATTTAAACCTCACATTTGTGCTCTGCACTAAAGATTTCGTCACAAGATTTATTGTTCTCAAGGCAGGGCTCATTTAAAGGTCTTTGCACAGAATTCCCTTTTATGCAGAAAACCGCCCCCCCCCCCCAAAAACAGATCATCATAATTGTCCAACACAGTAAGCCTATACCATTTTCCCCTAAAAAGACCATGTTTTTGTTTCTATCTTCTTTCAACATAAATACCTATGATATAGTATCTGTAACAGCAATAGTTATCTATTGAAATGATGAGCTTTAAAAAACAGAACCTGCGAATATGACAGAAGTCAACTCCTAAGAAACAAACCGTGAATAGAGAAGTGATCTGAGCACCCATCACATACAGGAGGTGCTATAAGCTCTGTTGGTCTCTGCAAGGGAAGAGCAGTTTAGTAAAGTAGCAAGCATAGGGGCTAGAGAAAGAACCAATCAGAGCAGTTTAGTAAAGTAGCAAGCATAGGGGCTAGAGAAAGAACCAATCAGAGCAGTTTACTGCAAATCGGAATCTCTTTGGCAGTAATTCAAACTTCGACAACTCCAATCACTCGGAGAAACAAATGGCCTGGCTCATCTGTAGCTGCTGAGGACTAATGTAGAATAACTTGTTATTATTTCACATGAGTCTGCATAAATGCTATCACTGCAGTGTCCATAAAGCTTGTTGGAACGCATGCTGCACGGGTCTATTTTTACTTTATAAAAACTTTATGGCAGCTACATTTCACTTACCAGTGCAAAATAGCTCTGGGGAAATACCTCAGCTCCACAGTGTTCACTGATCACTGAGCCTGTCTTTCATATCCGTGCTCCATCTGAACAGTTTCTAAACAAGAAGAACCTTTTGATTAAACATGCAAACATGCAAAAAAACAAACCAAATCAACCACATAGTTTTTTATGTGGCCAAAAGCACTTTCGCTAGCTCAGTTGAGTGTTAGAGTTTTACACAGGCCCGTGTTCAGCTCGTCTGCGACCTCTTAAACCCCACTGCACTGTCGCTGAACCTGCAGCTGAAGGTTAGCGGGATCTCAAGTGCTGTGTCCAAAAATAAAACAGAGGGTTCCTCTCCTAGGGATTGGCTTACAGGTAAGTCTTAACAAGAGTTTTAGTACTTCCTTTAACACAAGAGGCCATGCATATATCCTGCACCATGTTTTTACCATCATGTAGGCCCGTGCAGGATGCTGCCTTCAAAACAAAGACCGATAGAAAAACACATAGTGCATCAGTTTTTTACTAGGATCACTACACACTCCCTCTGTCACACACACACACACACACACACACACACACACACACACACACACACACACACACACACACACACACACACACACACACACACACACACACACACACACACACACACACATGTCCGGCTTTCGAGTCTGGTGATGTTGGCGAATTTTAGTCTTTTAGTCTATTCATTATAATGTTGTTGTTTCTGCTCAGAGGCGTTGGCCTCTTTGTTATATGTCTGTTTGGTAAATCACAATTTGATGCAACATATTTCAGTCGCCCATCAAGGCTGTTGGTTTGTCCTTCCATGTCTCGTCAGTCTGTGTAACTTAGAGTGTCAAGTCAGTAATGGTAAGTCAATGAAGACTAAGTGCTTGATGAGACGGTTGAGATGAAATTAGCACATCCAATCCTTTTCGAATGCTTGAATTACGACAGGATTCAATTGATGTCCTCTATGTACCGCTATTTCAGCAAATAAATCTTTTTTGGTAAATGTGATATCAGATTGTTGTTGTTTTATTTATAAAAAGTAATTGATTTCCTGTAGTTTGTAGTGCCTTACTTCTGGTTTCCAGACAGTTAAGCTGCAAATCAGCTGAATTCCTGCTTGCTGTAAAACTGCGATCACGGTCTGCTGCTCGCGGAGCTGCAGGTGAAGCCGGAAACGTTTGGTTGGTTTCGGTAGCGTAATCTTAAAGCACAGCTAGCTCAGGCACACCTGAACTGAACATAGAGCTGGCCTCATGTTTTTCAAGAAATGTGTATTTTTCTGTGGCAGACCGACATTGTGACTGTAAAATCCCAGTTGACTCTGATCCGTCTGTACAGTTGTTACGCCGTGCTTGTACCTGGCGGCGACATGTTGTCTGGTTCTGGCGTCACCGAGCAGCGCAAAATTTTACGTGAACCACCACCAAGGGCTTAAATCACTGACACGTCTCGCCTTGTTAGCTCATAGTTTACCGAGGTTGTTACCCAACACTGTCACTAAAATGTACTCACCAGGAACTATTTCAACCCTGGGTGTCAGACTTCGCCCTTCGAGGTGAAGGGCCGTGGTGTTTGTAAGTGACACGTGATGAAAGATGACACTGTTGTATTAGTTGTGTCATTGCTTTAGGGCTTTTCTTTTCTTTATTGATAAAATTAGGAACCCTCTTTGTAGTTTTACATATGATAAATCATTTTTCAAAGTAGTAACTAAGTGATACAACTTTCCCCTCCGTGCAGTAACGTGCTGGAGTGACAGAACATGAACAGAGCAACAGGACTGGATCTAAACACGTCCGTCTTCTTCCCGACACTGACCGCTGTTGTCCATCTCTTTGGAGGTCTGTGACATTCATGTCGCATGACTCCGGGCCACACTGCAGAACTAAAGACGCGTCGTGGAAGTGTATCATCAGTCCTGCCCGTGGTGTGTTCAGTGTCTCTGCGGTCCGAGGGACTTTCCACAGATTAGCTGTTGTCGAGGCTTGTGTGCGTGTCAACAGGACGAGGAGGAAAGAGACAGCTCTCTCATCTTCATGGGTTCTGCATGCTGCTTTGCTTCCATCAGACACATAAACTCCTTTCAAAGCAGATTTTTTTAAAAAATTTTTCATGCATGTCTTATAAATATAAACACCACAAGAGAGTAGATATATTTGAGCAAAATGATTTGATCTCACCCTTACAGGATCAGCATGTTTTGACTTGTATCTTGTGAATGTCTTTAGCAAATCAAGTTACGTGTGACAGAGAGGCTGTAAATGTGCAAGAACAAACAATCTACAATCTCATTTATTAATAATCAGGAAGCTGACGGCATATTTTGAGTCTTGGAACGAAAGCTGCACAAACTCGACATGAATGTTTTTGTCCTGGACATTTTTAGTTTTAATTACAAAAACAACCCACGAGATGCAAACGTGCAAACAGAAACACAGGACACGTAAAGGAGCATCTCCTTCATTAGAGCTCGTTAAAATCTGTGAGGCCGTTAGGGCCCCGAGGCTTGTTAGGGCCGGTAGAGATGAATGGGGAGGACTGGTTGCGGGACCATGGAGGCTGCTTGGGAGTCGGCCAAGGCAGCCTCACTCACTGAACCCTTTGTCAGGCCTGTCAAAGCCTTCTCGTCAAACTCAGCTGTTCACTGTAAAACACACTGATCATTATGAACAGGCCCAGACACTGACACAGACCAACAATGACTGGGCCAAATCAATACTCTCCTGTTCTATCAAAAAGAAACAGTGGGATGAAAAGAAACCTCCCTTCATGCTCTATATATCAGATTTACATTTGCAAAATATGTCTTTGTGCCGGACTTAGTTCTGTGTTTATATGGGCAGGCGACGGAGCTAATTTATTCAGCGGTACATGAAAATCAATGCTTGTTTCCACTTTCACTCTGATAGCTGAAGAGCTATAAACAGAAATATGAAGGAGAGGCTGGCAATGAAGAGACAACAAGCCCACGTCTCGCGAGGTACTGGGCCTCCCTGAAGTGATCCCTGTCAGGCTTTTGCATGGCTTCACATTGCATCAGTAAAGTGCTGTATGGTGCATGAAAAACTTGAACTTACATCATAACATTACATCATTTTTCACATTATGGAACTGTAAGTTTCTATTTAAATCCACGATTCTAACACAGAAACAGCAGAAACATGATAATGCCTCATTTCCAGCTTGGCTGAGAGGCCATGTCAATGAATAGTGCAGCCATATACAGTATGGTGGTAATGCTATGACAGATCGTTCCCATTATGATATCATATTCAGTGGTTTTGTCAGAGGATCCTTCATGACATAATGAAAGTGCCAAGGCACGTTGTAGTTTTCTGACTCATTACCCAATGTGCCAGATCACATAGCTTATAGTTTATCATATAGCTCGCCAGCTAGTTTTAAAAGCTTCTCTTAAACTGTTAGTGAAGCAGACATTAAGCAAGCAAGTAATATGATAAAAATAAATAAAGATACACTGTCCCAGAATGGTAGTTAAGTCAGCTGCCAAGTTTGTGAGTGCATTGATTTTACTTTTCCTCCCCTCCTGTAACCTTATAGGGAGTTTTTTTTGCTGGTGGCCTTATCTTACAGTATGTTATCTTATCTTATCTTATGTTAATTATGAATCTGTTGCATTAAAGGACAACTTGTCCGTATCTCAGAGAAACCACAAGCTCTGATAAAACACCAGTATGTGATGAATGTGAGAAGAGTGGGTTTGAGTGTCAGCTAATAATACTGTCTAAGTTTAAGCAGAAACAAATACAAAGTATGTGGTAGCAGTAACTGATGATTGGGATTGTCAACTCGAAGGGTTTTCCATAAACAAATGAGTATTGTTCACAGCTTAGTGGTCTGATCCAATTCATCTAGTAAGTGAGACAACAGAGGAAAGTTTGGCTCACAGTTACAGTTTTCTTTATTTCCCTCTTGGTCTGGGCTGACGGCTTTGACTCAGGGTGAGTGTGGCTGCCCAAACCTGGCACATATCCACCAGGCATGACCCAAATAAGGATTGTTTTGGGAGGCTTTGGCCACATCTGGCCCACATAACTCTTGCCAGTGTGGTAATTGAGCCATATGTTTCAAATGCAGGCCGGATATAATGGCTAGAACGAGTAGGTGAACTATGACATGAACATACTGTAAGTCATCATGTCTACATACTTCCATGATCCATCCATTCATTACCTACATCCGGTTATTACTATTGAGAGTCACAGGGATGTGCTGGAGTGGATCCCAGGTCTCTTCAGGCTACAGGCAGAGGTTTGCCGTGGACGGGCCGTTGCATGTAGGGCGGCCATGTGACCTGACTGGAAGGGCTGCCCGTGGATAATAACATTTGTGTGCCCTAAACAGAAAAGTATGTGGAAAATGTGTGTAACAAGGTTCAAACTAGATTTCTGTTGCATAGAAGTGCACAGACTAACATCTTCCTTCAGTCCCACCTCACTCCACATCTGACTTTTTGACCGAGTCACAAATCAGGTCAGTGTTGACCGTCTCCGTAGTCGTGGAAACAATATCAATGTCATTGAGTATTGACGGACAAAAACATCATGCTGTCATGTAGGAAGATTCATCCATCCATCCATCCATCCATCCATCCATCCATCCATCCATCCATCCATCCATCCATCCATCCATCCATCCATCCATCCATCATTCCATCCATCCATCCATCCATCCATCCATCCATCCATCCATCCATCCATCCATCCATCCATCCATCCATCATTCCATCCATCCATCCATCCATCCATCCATCCATCCATCCATCCATCCATCCATCCATCCATCCATCCATCATCCATCCATCCATCCATCCATCCATCCATCCATCCATCCATCATCCAACCATCCATCCATCCATCCATCCATCCATCCATCCATCATCCATCCATCCATCCATCCATCCATCCATCCATCCATCCATCCATCATCCATCCATCCATCCATCATCCATCCATCCATCCATCCATCCATCCATCCATCCATCATCCAACCATCCATCCATCCATCCATCCATCCATCCATCCATCCATCCATCATCCATCCATCCATCCATCCATCCATCCATCATCCATCCATCCATCCATCCATCCATCCATCCATCATCCATCCATCCATCATCCAACCATCCATCCATCCATCCATCATCATCCATCCATCCATCCATCCATCCATCCATCCATCGTCCATCCATCCATCCATCCATCCATCCATCCATCCATCCATCCATCCATCCATCCATCCATCCATCCATCCATCCATCCATCATCCATCCATCCATCCATCCATCCATCATCCATCCATCCATCATCCAACCATCCATCCATCCATCCATCCATCATCCATCCATCCATCCATCCATCCATCCATCCATCCATCCATCCATCCATCCATCCATCCATCCATCATCCATCCATCCATCATCCATCCATCCATCCATCCATCCATCGATGCATCCATCCATCCATCTATCCATGCATCCATCCATCCATCCATCCATCCATCCATCCATCCATCCATCCATCCATCCATCCATCCATCCATCCATTATAGATCCATCCACCCATCCATCCATCCATCCATCCATCCATCCATCCATCCATCCATCCATCCATCCATCCATCCATCCATCCATCCATCCATCCATCCATCCATCCATCCGTTCTAATTATCCAAAGCCAGGTGTAAAATAATGAACAAAAGAATTTAAAAGTCAAATCCTGCTCATATAATGTTATTTTAGATTCACCAAGAAGTCTTCACAGTTCTAAATGTGTATGAAACCAACACCGTCATCCTTCCCTCACCTTTACCTTTCATCCTTCATTTATTCTGTTATAGAAAGAAGTGTAAACTGTGTGCATTCACAGCTACCTGTGTGTGGCACAGTAACACATTAGATTAATCAGAGATGTTTTACCAAAACATTGTGCAGACAGTCCAGATGTTTCACTGATGGAGTGTCTATTAGCTTTTGCCTCACAGCGCAGTGACACGACATCACACAGATGGTTTCCTCTTTCCCCTCATCAGTGTGTTTGGATTGAAATTAACCGCTGCACTTCATCAGTGATGCAGTCTCTTAATCTTCGTGCTGATACTTTTCCCTTTGAAACAAACCTCCAGCCACTGCGGTGGGGCGCATGTTTTATTCAGGTGGAGGGAATTACGAAGAGATGAAATACGGGGTAGCTACTGAAAATCATGTTTATTGTCGACAACAATTTAGTTTGAGTCACTTTTTAATTTCATCTAATTTGTGTAGAGCGAGTTTTGAAATCACAATATGATAAATGACAAAAAACACAAAACAAGAAATGTTTCGCAAGTTGAAGCTCGAGTTGCAAAAGGATGGAAACTCACCGGAAACGTTATGTGGGAAGTTGAACTAGAGAATTTTGTAAATATTAGATGATGGAAACTTACCATGGGAATAAACAAGAACTAGAGAAGTTAATTGGAAACGTGTGTTATTTAGTCACATACAAACATTAGTATAAACATTTTGTTTAGCCATAAGCTTGCATACAAACTAGCATGAAAAAAGATGTTTTATAATAAACCTTTAAAAGATTCTTTCACTGAACAACAACGCTGCTAACCTTTTTTAGGAAGACATCTCTACATTTTAGAAGTAAATAGAAGGCTCACATTTAGCACATCTTATTTGTTGACTGGTACTGTTTAAATACATCTTGTATAGGTTAGATTTTATAGGCTACTATGCATTTTCCTCAGTATATGCTAATTTCTTCTACTGAACGTCGTGCTCGGGCTTAGATAACAGCCCTGGTGTCGTGTGCAGTATTTCAGAAATGAATGTAAATGAGGAAGGGGGAAAGTAAATTTCCATTAAGTCTGATTGTTCAGCTGGGATGGAGCTGGAAGATGTTTGTCAGTTAAATTTAGGTTTGCTGTGATAGGCTGACTTGCAAGTGTGCAAATGTGCATTTTATTGGAATTAATGTTTAACTCTTGTTATTTTTCATTTTATTTTTCAAGTTTCCAAATGTGAACATTTTCAAAATTCTGCAAACCTGTCGTTGCAGAAAAGTGAACATCCCCATTTATCTGGCTAAAGCATACTCATGTAATTTGAGTTTTTAACAATCACCACAAATTTGAACAGACTTTCTGTGGGACGTACCAGCGGTTGCTTTACCTGAAACCAAATAATTTGTCTAAAGCTAACACCGGGCCAACATTAAACCAACGCGTGCATACTTTTAGGGCTGACATAAAACACAACTGTATCCTGGTGAATTCTGCTCATGTCTGCTTGAGTCTTCAATGATATTTTGCTCCCAGTCAGGAATTTTATCCATTTGTGTTCCAAATTCCCAGAAAGTATTGACCAGCTGAAGAAATCTATGGCTTAAAGATTCAGGTCATCGCTTAGTGTAATGATACGGTCGATAACAGAGCAGGAAATATACACAATGAGCCGGGACAGAGAATATGTATCATTTTAATTTTTTGGGGGTAATACATCTATCCCTAACCTTGATAAATGAGTTTGATCCTCTTTTTGAAAACTCCAAGCCAGATGATTATGCATATGAAGCACTGTGAAATTAGCCCCTTTTGTTTGGCTCTTGCATTTCTCTTTTAATGTGCGAATTGGCTCGATTATATGAA
Source organism: Cololabis saira (assembly GCF_033807715.1). Lineage (NCBI taxonomy): Eukaryota > Metazoa > Chordata > Actinopteri > Beloniformes > Belonidae > Cololabis > Cololabis saira. Next base: position 10,304,404 of record NC_084588.1, on the reverse strand, counting down.
AAAAAAAAGAGAAAAAAAAATCAAACTAATCCCTACATCCCTCTCTGCCTGCCTCCACCCGTTCCCCCTCTCTCTCTGTCTCTCTTGCTGGATTTCCTCTGTTTTTCTGTCTTGCCGAGGGGGAAACAAAGGGAACAAAAGAATGAGAGGAGACAGTAAGCTCCTCGTCCACTGTAGTGAGCTGGAGTGGGGCTCTCAATAGAAAGCTGGGCAGGCTGGGTGGACTGCTGCTGTGAGAACTAGGCCAGAGGACAGTTGACAGCACCCTGGAGTCTAGAGTCACAACCAGATGAAACTAAAGACTGCTGAAAGGACAAGTGTAAAGAGAAAATATCCTAAATATTGCGCCATATAAGGATCATTACTGGAGGATAATATTAAATACGTGTGATTGTTGAATATCAGGACGCAATCAAGTGGAACGTGTCTGAAGTTGACCGAAGCAATTTCAATTGGAAAGTGAATGCTGAAGAAACCAGATATTCAAATATATTACTATCACAGTTATACTTTGCCCAATGTTGATATATTTTCTTCAGCATTTTGGACATTTCTATTGTTGTTATGTGCTACATTGTAGGAGCTATAACCATTGCACTGCATGCCATCCCTCTATCCCTCTACCCCTCTATCCCTCATCCCTCTATTGCAGGGGTCTACAATTCCTGTCTCCAACGTCCGGTGTCCTGCATGTTTTAGATGTTTCCCTGTTTCAACACAGCTGATTCAAATTAGTGGATCATCATTAGCATGACGGCAAGCTCTGCACAAGTCAGCTAACGACACAGTGATTTGTATCAGTGTGTGCTGAAGCAGGGAAACATCTAAAACACGCCGGACACCGGACCTCAAGGACCGGAATTGAAGACCCCGGCTTAAGAAAATACTACGTGTCGGTCTGCCGCTGTTGGCTATCAGTCATTCTAATCCCTTATTAACCTCTTGGGTAGATGCTTTTGTTTCACAGAAGTCCTCCCTTGCAACCGTGCAAACAAAGGCAGGCAATGAGATACTTAGATGTTTGAACGAAAAACACCCGTCTATCAAAGTCACTGGTGAACTACGCTAAACCGATCGGTGTAAAGATGCTGCCATTGGTGGTCACGCCTTAAACCAGATTATAGCTGCCAGTAAAGGATTCTGATTGTGCTGAGCATTTTTATTTAGGACACAAATGAACAGCTTAAATCCTGCTTCATCACATTAACCCGGCACCTCGTATGGCGCCGTAGCTTTCCAGAGTTGTGTTTGCTGCGTTCCGCATTGATGCCAGACATTTTCAGAAAACAGAGGTATATAATGTGCTGTGTAACTACTTTCACAAAGATGAGACGTTCGACTAAATCCCTGCTTCCCTGCTCAGTTGAGTATTTTTCCAGCTCGCACAAAGATACCAGTGTATACGTCACCTGAACTATTACAAGCCACAACGGCTCTGATATGAGGGGCTCAGGTGGAAATCACAGCCTGCTCAGTGTCTGCTTGTCAGCCATTTTTCTTACCGTTTGGAACATCAAAGCGTGAAGCTTTCCTAAGCAGATCGACATAGCCCATTAGCATTTGTTCAGTTTCGCTGTATCAGCTGCATTTTCTGTCATTATTGAGGCTCAGAAAGTTTTACAGTGATGGATACTTCTCTTTATCCCCTGCAACTATCCCCTGAAACTGAGCTGTAGCTATTCATGATCCTTCCTCTTTAAACACTTCAATCACTCTCAAATTGTACTCTACTTTCTTTGACAGCCTACTTTAGCTATCCATGATGGCACTGTAAATGATTGGAGCAAAGAACAATCTTATTTAAGAATGAGTTCTCCCATTGTCAGGGCCATTAATTACCTTTTTGTTTAACACTGCTACTGATGATGACACTTTTAAGATATAAAAGGATATAAGAAAAAAATGCAATCAGGAAAACGTTTATTTTGGGAAGCCTTTGTCGAGCAGTAGAATATTTAGCTGAATTCACAAATGCCCCTTAAAACCTGTGACAAAACAAAGCCTTATGTCCATGTTGTGCAGAGGTGGCATTAAAATCTATGGGCTCAGAGGCATCTAGGGGGGGAGGCCAGTGGAAGCGTATTGACTGAGATGATTCTCAACCGAATGAAAATGTCCAACAGGACTGTTTTCAGCAACAAGTCCAAAGGCCAGACTCTGTGGTGGTACGGTTAAGTATAAGTGCACTTGGCAAAGGTCATTGTGGCAGGGTGGAGTAGCAGCAGCCACTCAGGTGATGGGTCACAGGTGTGGCCCATCAACCTCTCCACCCTGCCTGCCTTGATAAGGAAGGAGCTGTTGGAGAGGCTGGGGCTGTTGGAGAAGGTGCTTGTGCACGTGTGGCGGTGTGTTGGAAGTTTTGCCAATAAAGGGTTCTGCACTAAACTCCGTGTCCTCGCTATCCTGTCGGTCGGGCCCCCGTAGCACTCGCCCTGCTACAGTCATTTACATTTATGCACTTGCACCAATAATGTAGAAACTAATGCAGATATTTTAGAACATATTTTAGAACAAATACACAGTGAAAACCAGGTGTATTAGAGCAAGGAAACACCTAAAACCTGTTGTCCACTGGCACTTGAGAACCTGGATTGGGGAATGATTCTCCAGGAGATACCGGCTCTGCACCAAGGCATCCTTATGACGGGACATTACAAAGCTATTGCTAAGGAGTAATATGGTCTTGGTACTAGACTGGCAGTCCGGTCCCCAACAGAGAACATGTGCAGAATACTGTTGAACACCTTCAGACGTAGTGTCCAGGAAAAATTTGATAAACTAATATCTGAAACAATTTATTGCTCGGTGTCTTCAATGTCAGAATGGCGTATAGGTGTCGTGAGAAGAAATGTCAGCTTCACAAAGTATCTTTAGAGTTTGGGAGTGTAGAACTGTTCAGTTGTTCAGTGAATTCTGAATGGAAAGGAAGAGCAAAAGAAAGGAAAGACGATTGGTGAGTCTAATACTCGTAGGAATAACGTTACAGCCAGACCAAAAGTGATTCTGTTATGCTTCCAACATCTTGTGGGTGGATCCACCAGTCCATAAGCAGTTGGCTGCGTGTTTGCGCTGTGGGTTGATGCAGGATCATCATTGGAAGGGTTTTTACCTCGGACTTAGTTTGAATTTAAATGATCTGTTAAAGATACCGACTGGTCATCCTCATCTCTAAATTCATCTAGTGAGTGGAAGGCAAACCATTTGTCACTTCTGGTCATCTGTATTTTGAAGAAATCAGCAATATGTTAAGCAGGAAGGAAGGGAGGATATGCAGGAAAATGAAAGGTGAAGTATCAAGGTTAAGTGCACAAAGCTGGAAATTTCACTCACTTTCATGACATAAAGCCGGCTCTGATTGCATATTTATGGATAGACATTGCTGCTATAGAGGGATAGTTTACCTAGCTAGCTTCTTAAAAAGAATACGGTGATAAAAAAACTGTTATGTTTATTTTGGATATGTTTACTCTGAGATAGACAATACAGTGTGTGTGTGTGTGTGTGTGTGTGTGTGTGTGTGTGTGTGTGTGTGTGTGTGTGTGTGTGTGTGTGTGTGTTTTTGTACGTGTGCCTGTGTGCTCAAAATGCAATCATGCATGCAATGCTGGGTTTTTTTTTTGTGCCACAGGAAGTGGTGATGTAATAGTATATAAACCAAAAGCTTTTTCACACACTCACTGTCTCCTGTTGTCGGCCTCACATGCTGATGTATTTGCCTCGCAACCGCTGATACTCAAAGTCCCACAATCATGTGAGCGCAGTGGTTACGGCCTCAGCCTTAGAGCTCTCTGGTTGAAACAAACAAGCAATCCAAACACATTTATTGTGTGTTAAGTATGCAGGCTGAGAGCAATTTAACTTTTTTAAGAAAGAGTTTATAGTAATTCTACATGGCAGATCTTGGAAACTGACACCTTTCTTTCAGATCTTGTGTCAGGATGCCATTTTGATCAAAAACTCCCATAAATACATGCAGCGTTACTATGACTAATATTTTGGATCCATGTGAAGATCTTTTATGATCTGTTTGTCTCACATAAGTGTTTCTGAATGATCATTGTTACAACGTTTTATACAAAAACTGTGGCACTTTAGAGAAGGGAAGAGCAGCATACGTCCAAATTATACCTCTGTTCTTTAATTTTGTTGATGGTCATGGAAAGACACAACACAAGAAAAAAAACATTCAGTCTAAATATATATTTAGGCTCGGACATAAGCCCTTAAATGCTACTATAAAAAGAAACATCGGAAATTTGAAGCGTCGTATTTTTTTGATGGCAAAATGAGAGAGCCACAGTGTACGGCTGGGTGAAACTGGGCATTAACATTGAGCATGACCATCATCACTTGGTTAGAGACCAAAAGAATGAAACTGTGCAACAAGCTCTTGTAGTGGAGTCTTCCGGGGGAGCTGTTTTTGACATGTCCCATCATAAGGAGGGCTTGGAGCCGAGCCAGTATCTCCTGGAGTAGCAACCCCCCAATCCAGGTCCCAGAGGGCCAAGGGCCTGCAGGTTTCAGGTGTTTCCCTGCTCCAATACACCAGGATCAAATAAATGGATCACCATTAGCTCATCATCAAGGTCTGCATACAGGTCTGTTAACAATTGCTTCCTTTAAATCAGGTATCCTGGAACAGGAGAAACAATCAAAGTTTGGGATTTGGAAACACTGTCTATGAGCCATATCTCAATGCTTTGGATTACATCCTTTTAGAGCTTGAAGAAATGTCAGGGAGAGATAGGATGGATGGATTATATGAAAATACTGGACAGCTTTTTTCGTTTGGAAAATCAGTGACCAGTTCTGATGGGGAGCTAGTCTGACACTTTCTCAGAATGAATTTTAACCATCTAAATCTGTGGTGGCCGATCCTGGTCCTCGAGAGCCCTATCCAGCATGTTTTTGACGTTCCCTGTTTTAACACAACCGATTCAAAATTATGGTCCTCATTAGTATGTCGTCAAAGTCTGTATCACTGTATAACTGCACACAGTTACAGTATTTGTATCATGGTGTGCTGAAGCATGCAGGGGAATATCTAAATATGCTGGATATGGGCTCTAGAAGACCACGATTGACCACCGCTCATGGGAAACTTGCAACACTGACTGTGGTAAATAAAATTGAATGATGTAAGATAGATAAGATATATCTTTATTGTCTCCCTTAGGAGAAATTTGTCTTGGACACGAGAGGCACAGGCGACAATCACACTCCAACAAACATAGAAAACACAACCCCAAGTCTTTACCCACACATACAATCAGACCACACTGTAGTTAACACACATCAGTTCCCACTCCCAGTTCCCAGAAAACCCACTACACAATACCCCTGAGTAGAAGAAAAAACCATTGCACAGAGCCCGACTGAACCTATTGCACAAATGTCCACATTATTGCACTGACCTACACAGAAAAACTTACACATTATTGCATTATTGATAAAGTAAATACAGTAACTGTGTTGTGCAGAAATCTTGTGGCGTACATATATCTAATGCAGCATTCACCCAAACTGCTTTGCAATTGATTGATTGATTGATTGATTGATTGATTGATTGATTGGTTGTTTTTTACATGGTTATTACCGGCTAAGCTATGGCCCCTTATTATAAGTAGCTGTAAGTTTAGCTCTCCATCGTACTTCTGCCCTTATTCTTCAGACTGAGAGCACTGTGACTGCTGTCTGTTCTCAGGAAGACAAACGTCAGTAAGTAATTCATCAAACCACACTAAAAAGGAAAATAAATGTCTTTCAGTCGCAGACTTCAGTTTTTTTTCTGGAGTGCCCAATAGCAACCACTGCAACCACAGCCCCTCTAGGAATAAGCCTTATATTCCTAAATATAGTCAAATTGTTTTATCTTAAGTACACATATCCCTGCCAAAGGGTTAAGAAAAAAATACTTCTTGACTGCAATTCTTAAAACTAACAAAATAGTCTGGAGACTAGACAAAAAGTAAGACTAGGTTTCTTAAAAACATGACTTTTTTTACTTTCTTAGACATGAGCTTTTTTGCAGTGTAAGATTAGTATTTATTTATCTTTCTAACAAATTGGCTAAGATCTTCGCTACGTCTGAGATACAAGCTGGAACATTTGCACAGATTTATGTAACCTAAAGTGACGATATACTTTTAGTGCTGCACGGTTTGACATGTTACATCTACTGTATACGTTACTGCTGCAAGTCAGTGTTCATTTGGTTTGGCAAAAAGATAGCAAACAGATTCACTCTTACACTGTGGGGGTGGGGGAGGGGCTCACACTTGCACATTAGAGGAAAAGCAAACACACGCAGACAGAATCATCTCTTGGTCACCTGCCACCAGCCTTACTGGACTGAACTAGCAGAAATATGCTAATATAGAGCCGGCTGTGTGGAGGAGGGAGTCCCTTTGCGTTATCTCCCATCCACATTACTTGAGCTCTGTGGGGTGTGTGTGTGTGTGTGTGTGTGTGTGTGTGTGTGTGGGTGTTGGAGGAGGTAGCTTTCAGTACATACCCAAGGGGAAAGGACTGTGATTTCAGAGCAAATTAAGCCACTTCAAACACAGCAGATCAAAGACTGTACAGCCGTTGCTCTCTGTGTCGGTCTGACATATCGACAGGATACTCCACCCCCAACACACTCATGCATGTGCAAACACACACAGGCCTTTTTTTTTTAATTCTGCCTCCTTTCATATTCATGTTTTCATTAGACCATACATTCCATAAAGTGATGTGTTTTCTCTTACTTGCAGGTTCCTTGTGCCACTGTTCTTGCAAAGCTATTTTTGTTACACACTCACTCACCAACCCCCACAAGCAGACAATTTGCAAGCACTTAACAGGTTATAGGTTAACGTGGATCAAGTGTAATGTAATATGGGATGAGGCTGAGGGGGGTGCAGCCTCATCCCAGCAGTCATCCAATCCAAAGAAGTGTTTTGAGGATGGGGGAGCTGCATCCATTAGACACGCAGCTTCAGCCTGGAACTGTGTTAATGATCCTGGATGGTCTAGTCAGACCCTTTGATGCTGCTTGATGCCCCTGGCTGTCCAGTGCATGTGTGTTTGTGTCTGCGTGTGTGTGTGTAGATGGATAAGATGGCTGTTTTGGAAGGAGGGGAGGGGTTTTGGGGGATAAAGGAAGGGGTAAAGGGAAGGTGAGGGTTGGGGGGGAAGGGTACAGTATAAAGAGGGAGGGGTGAAGGAGGATATGGATGTGTGCGTGTGTTTATGCTTTGTGGAATAAAAAAATGATAGAAGTAAGAAAAGAGAAGGCTGTTTGAAGAGAAGTCTGCACCGAGGGAGCTTCGTCATGAGCTCTTTCATGATACTATCAAATATCAAAGCATTTTGTTCTTTTAAATACGGTGAAAATAATTTTAGCGGCAAGTAACGATTATTCCTAATCATTGTTGTAATGTTTTTTTTTCAATCACAGAAAGATTAACCCACTTCCATGATGGACAAGAAGCTTTCTTTGTTTATCTTTTAAAGACTAACAGAACACATCCCGGTCATGTGTATGGCCGGCCTCACAGACACAGCACATTACAAAAGAATCTTAACACGGACACTATTTGACAATCTTAGCAAATACACTTCACTGCTTCTTGCCTTTTTAGCATAAAAAGTGACTACAAAGTATCTTGTAACAGATTTATAAAACTATAAATCACAGTGCACCCCAGTTTACAATCCGGACATTCAAATGTTTTATACACATCAAGTATAAAGAGTTCTACATTTGATAATCTAACTAGGGTTTATCTGCCATGACTGGCAGTGCCATAGATTAGTGAGAGGTTCTGTATTCTTCACTGCTCTAAGAAGTGCCCATGAGCCAAGCATAATGACTGCAACATTACACAAAGATGCTACTGTACATACCACACTATGAGATGAAGATATTAACCATTTTATTTGGTCTCTGTCATTTAATCTGTTCAAATACTCATCTACCACTCTATTTGGTGCATGTTTGTGGATACAAATATCTGATCGGCCAATCAGGGCACTTGAGCGTATTGGCATTGGATGTTTTTGAAACTGCATACTATACATCCAGTATACAGCACTCATACATCAGTCATTAGTACATAGCATCAGAATCAGAAAAAGCTTTATTGCCAAGTCAGACATAAATCAGACGAGAGAACTTGACTCCGGTTCACACCGATGGCACCATTAATACGGACGCCATTTTTAGAGGAAGGGTGACACTGGGATGGAGGGAGGAGGGAAAGAAAAGGCATCTTCACACTGTGTATTAATACCTAGTGTGAAGGTGCAAAATGTTACTGATACAGCCAATAACCAAACTACTGCAAGAATAACTAAAAAGCTAAAAATGGGCCATAAGATTGCTGTGACCATCGACTTTAAAAACAATGGGTGATGCACCAGTCATGTGACCCATTGGTTTCTAAAGAGTGATTTTGAAGACCTTTTTTTTGCTTGTGCGCACAGGAAAACAGCTAACGCATGTCTAGCTGTGGCCCCCAGCTTCTTCAGTTGTCCCTGCTGAAATGAGTGCAGAGCTGCTGGCTGACGTTTACAGCAGAATATTCCGTTTCACATGTTGATTAGATGGCAAAAGTGAAAGTTACTGCTGCGTTTGGCTGATCCTGGGTCAGTACCAACTGTTGGTGGCTTCAGTAGCCTGACTATGGATGAGGAAGTGATGGATCAAAAACATTGACTGTTGATGTTGTGGCAAATTGTATAATGGCAAACAGTATTCAAGGTAGATTTGCATATTGGACATGTTCTGAAAGTAGCACGTCATCCAGGTGTTTTTTGTGGGGATCTGCTGTGATTTTTACACACAACCATCACCGGTGTTTACTGAGAATGGTCCAAAAAAGAAAATACCCATTTTTTTCTTTAGTTTTTTGCCACCCTTTTGCTTTCTTTGTAGTGAGATAGTGAAAACACAGTAGAAAATGATGACTGATACCTGACACTGGAATAAAAATACATACCTGAGAAATCTTTTGCACTGTCAAAGCTTTTATACACTAAACTGGCCTGGACAGCTGCTGGCAACAACAAGCCACCTCTGTTTTCTCTCCGCCACAATATATCTTTCATATATAATGCAAAAAGAACATCTACCGCTCAGTAAAGATGTATGATGCATGTCCTTGCGTCAAGATACAATTTTCCAGCACATAAAGGAGCTGTCCGCTTGGTGAAAGAGTGGCCTTATTTCTCCGACTTATAGGCTCCACCCAGGATTTCGTGAGACCTATTCCTCCTGGTCTTGGTTAAATAAAGTCTAAAATATTGTCATTGTACATGAAAAATATCTACCACTTATCCATCACTTTGCATACCCTCACTATAACTGTACAGTGATGATAGGTAAGCTGTGTATTGATTTTTTATTCATTGTGTTGCTCATACTGATGCGCTGTGCTGTGTTTGTGTTGCCAGTGCTCCTATCCGGTGTGGGAGGACTTCAGCGCCAAGGCCACCAAGCTGCATTCCCAGCTCAGGTAAGCTCCGCCATGGACAGAACTACACTAGACATCAATAAAACGCACCAGCTTGTTTCTCCAGCAGTTTGAGCTGCCGTCCAGAAGTCTCGCTAGTGTTGCATCTGGATGTGCAGGCGGATAATGGTTGAGTGGTTACAACCCACCTGGCCAACGTGCCTGTAACTCAAGCCTAAAGCACGTTATTGTTTAATACATGAGTCGCGTCATATTAACGTGTTGGAATAGTTTGGTGTTTTTTTTTTTTTTACCACTCCCGATAAAGGCATGAAACCTCACCCTAAAAGTCCACCAAAATCTACTCATCAGTACCATTGGTGGACTTATGGCAAAATAATAATCATAAGGTTCAGAATAAATAATAGTTATGATCTGCAATAACGGTTAATACCACACAATACCAATCCCATGAATAAAATCATATATCTAGAGGTGCGTTTTAATTGATGTTGGGTATAGAGGGTCTGCATTGACGTCACTTCCCCACTGGACCAGCCGCCTTACTCGCACTGAGTGGCAAAAATGTCTGCAATTAGTGGAGAAGACGGGATAACAGCCGATTATCAGCTTAAATTAAAGGCAGTTGGACTTGACAGTGACCCGTACAGTTACCCCAAGAACCAGTGGTCCATGGACATTAATATTTGGTACAGTTACCCCAAGAACCAGTGGTCCATGGACATTAATATTTGGTACAGTTACCAAGAACCAGTGGTCCATGGACATTAATATTTGGCCACGAATCGAGTTTCCTGATATTTATATGTACTTAATTTCTACCCCGGGGAAATACACGAAGCAAAGCTTGAAGGCATACAAAAGTCTTGACGCTTGGTCTGACTTCAGGGCAGGATTTGTTGGCGAAATTAAAGTGATGAGGACACCGAACTTTATGATTTGACCGTTTAACGTTAGCTACCCAAAAATCCAACATTACCTGATACAAAATGGGAACCGCAAATCCACGTTTCGGTGTCTGGAATCCAGTTGTTTCTGTGAATTGCAGCGATCCATTTGTCTCTCTTAAGCTTATTTTTCGGCAGTCTGTAAAACGATAACTCTGATTTCTTGCTAAATCTATGAGTACAGTCGATCCCACAACAGCTCTTTCCCATTTTAGATGTTTTACACTTGCTCAAACTGAAAGTCTACACTGCCACTCAGTCTTTCTGACGCTCAGTCTTTCTGCCACTCATTTGGCGTAACCTGCTGTGAAGTCGCATCTGTGACGTCATGCACATTCCCTCCACATATAGACAAAATATTTCTATTGGAAAAGTAACAACCATTCTTGGGTAAGAGACTTGTAATTTTCTGCTCTTTCAGAACCACTGTACTGGCAGCTGTGGCCTTCCTGGATGCCTTTCAGAAGGTGGCTGACATGGCGACCAACACCAGAGGTAGGACAACAGCGTGTGTGTGTGTGTGTGAGAGTTACAAACAGAAACTTTGGCTGTTGTTTTCAGTGGGACTTGTCTTTCCTCTTTGCTGTTATTTGCTCTGAAGCTTGTTCCACATTGCAGCACTAACAGGACATTATCATGCTGCAGAGACGTTCATCAGGTACTCGCCATAATTCTTCCTTTACTGAGTATTTCATACGTTCTCAAGGTAGACTTAGTCCCAAACCTCAAAGAAAGGCTACCACGCTGATGGGAGACACAGAAAAATTATGGGATTTCACAGAAAGGTTGGGACAGCCTTTTTATTTTATTTACAGAGGAAAGTTGATCGAGTTTATTCCATCGTCCTTTGGTGGGATGGGTCATGTCTTTATTTGACAGGGTGTGAGCCAAAGGAAAGCAGCCTCTCCAGAGTATAATTATCGGCAGGGTTGAACACCCTTTTAAACCGGTGGACTTGTGTAGGTTTTTGACTGAAACGCCGCGTGTGTACTGGCTGATCCAAACACAAGCACTAAGCAACCAGTACAGATGTGAAAACAGTCAGGACGATTGGAGATGCTTTCAGATTTAACATCTCAGTTCTCAACTTCAATTCAATTCAATTCAGTTCAATTCAGTTCAATTCAACCTAAATTAATTTGCCTTCAAAAAAAGTAATGAAGTTTTTTTGAATATGAATGTAAATATTTTTTCATATTAAAACAGCTTAATTAGTATCACTGCTCTAAAAGGAAAAATATTGTGATTAGAAACCCAAAGACAAGAATTAGAATTTGAAAAACAAAAATGTAGCTGTTCTGTCTGGATGAGCGGTGGATGAAATGCTTGAAAAACCCTCTGCACTCGACTAATCTGACATAAGTCAACGTGCATGACACATATGTGCTGTTTGGTATATTCAACTTAAGCAGCTTGACACTGAGACAGAAGAGTGTCATGTGACCATGGCAGGATCTCCATATAGTTTATCCACATCATTTATGAGCAGATTCTCCCTTGAACTCCACTGATCAGTTTTGTCTTCTTTTTAGTCGAAGCAGACAACTTAAGGAAGTTATGAGGTACACAAGGATCGATCTTTGTTTTTCATCAAGCTGTTTAACTTAAATCTGTACATTTAATTAAGATGACATCTTCTATTTTTATTTCATTTCTATCATATCTGAACAGAACATTTTGTCTAATTTTGATAAAGGTGGGTTTGACAAACGGCCACCGAAGGCCTTGTAACTCCTGCTGTCTGCTACGGCTGAGGGAGGAAACCTGCACAAACAGTCGGCCGGCAGCACTGGGAATTCCTCCTGCTGCTGTGAATTATAGGGTGCAGATGTCAGACAGCACAAGTGATGATGTGTGTGCAGCCTGAGGTGGGCTCCTAAAACCGAGGATACAGGAAGAGGCTCATGCTGCTTTTACAGGCCAGACAGGAAGTCACTACGCTGTGTCAGCTCATAACACATGCCCCTTGCACTGTCACACAAAAATATAACATAAACTATGTCGTTAGAGCAATGAAGGACATTCAGACACACTTTCTGTACCGAGGAGTCACTCCTTCTTGACTTCATCTGACAAACGCGCTACATTAATGAATGTTTCTCAAATGTTCTTTAATAGATTTGTTAAATGGAAGGAGGCAGGAGACGGCACTGATAATGATGCTCTCTGTCTTCTATTATCATCACTATTCGTGATGTGAATGTAGCACTTATTACAGCGAGCCCGAAGGGTACTGATGGTCCTGCGCTCTGCTTGTTCTCATTTTGGAGGCGGCTGTGGAAACGTGGCCATTTTGCTGTCAAATTGATCTTATTTGAATTGACATGCTGCAAAATGTTTTTCATGAGCTGGAAAAAAAAATTAAATTCCATTTAAATAAATAAAATGCACAATTAAAACATTTGACACTCCCTTCTTCAAAAGAGTTTTTTAGTATAGTGTGCCAAGCTAAAAGCTGAAGCTAAAACTAAAGTTTACAAAGTTTCTGGTGACATAAGCTCTTTTTTTTAAATGTATTGATTTTTTTCACTTTGAATTGAAAAGAAAATGAAATTAAGATATTTTGAGTTATTGAGTTATTTTTGTTGAAATCATAGGCTGTCTCAGGTTTTTTTTTTAAAAACTAGCACAATAAAAACTAAATTTGACTTTTCCACTCATTTAAAATAATAATAATAACAACAACAACAACAGCAACCATCATCATCATGATGAGAGCTCATCTATTTCCTCTCATAATTGAAATAAACGATGACCTCAAAGCAGAAGAGTACAGTCAGGGTGCCGTTTCCTTAAAAAGGAGGATAATTGTGAAGAAGGAATGGTAGTGGTCTAGTTAATTGACCAGGAAACGTCCCCAGAGAACGCCTTGGAGGATCGCCTGGAAGCAAATTACTACACTGATTGGAAAATTACACACAAAAATGTAAGAATCAAGGGACAAAAAGTGTGAGACGTGATGTAATAATCTCAAATGAAAAGACTGTGACACAGTGAATAAGGGAAAAAGTACCACAAAAGTGCAGCCAGTGGACTTGTCAGGCTTTGACCATGACTGTACCATATTTCCTGGTTTCCTGCTCTCGTGTACTCAGTTATGCCTTCAAGCTGATAAGGGTCAGGAAGAAGAGAGAGGGAGGAGGGAACTTTTGTCTTGTACTTGTGTTTTTCAGAGTGATGTGGCAAGTGGGTGAAATCCAGCAGTCAGACGTGTGCAAGTATTTGTGAATTCCCTGGTGTGGGGTGAACAGGAGTGCACTCGCAGATATGTCTGTGCATTTGATGGAGCGGCGTTGTCCGACAAAATAAACCAAAGCAATCACAGAACTCTTTTCTGTCATGTGGCTGGAAGTGCATTATGACTAAGATCACATCTGCTTGCATGAAAATAGAAAACATTAAATAATGTCATCATGTATCCATTGTAGATGTCTAAACAAATTTGATTTGAAGCCTCTGTTTTGCATTCCTCCACTGATGCCATCTGCAGCCTCTGTCACCACCCTGTTCCTTGGTCGCATTCAGGTGGCCTCACCCAGATATAGCATTGATATCCTGCATATCTTTATTGTGAAACATTGCAAAACAGCTTAAACTGTTGAATATTTTACATTTTATTATTTCATTTGATTTTGTCTCTTAAATATGCTCAAATTTAAAAGTCTGCACTTAACAGTGGTGACTTCCTCACTTTTCCATATGCTAATACGAGGAGCATCATTTATATTCCTTTTTTGCAAGTGAATTTTCCTTCATTAGCACAGATAACATGGTAAACCGGGGTTCATTTCATTCAAATCTTTAAAAAGCCCTGGATCTGAGACATGAACTGAGGAAAAAATTAATTATAATAATAATTTCCAAAAAACAGAAATACAGAATTCTCAGGATCAAAGCTAAAACACAACAGTGTCCTTCTCTTTGTGGCTGCTACGAGATCAGAGTTGTAGAAGAAGTAGATGAGTTACATCAGTTACCACGGTCACTTGCTCTGAGTCTTTGGTGAAAGCGTACTTGTTTTGGCGATTAACAGTGTCAACAACCAACAACTTTAACGTTCAGCAAGGTCTACAAAACTACAACTTTAACAAAATACTTGTCTTAATTCAACATGTGCAGAAAAAGAAACAAAAAGACAGGTCAACCCTGCTGGGAGCCTTTTCAAATGAAGCATTATTCAGACTTATATGTCAACATGCAAAGACTTCAGTTGTCTCTGAGGGGAGAGAAGAACAAAAACAAGTGTCTGGTGAGTAAAAATACCAACATGTGGCGTGAAAAGGAACAAATGCGTTCAGAAACACCCTTCCTGGAGAAATACTTTGCACTCTGAGTAGAAACTAATAAAGTATTGATTCATTAATTGAACTGGAAAAGTCAGCACTCCATTACTCATATCGGCTCCCTTGTGATGGAGAACCAGCAGAACCATTTGACGAGTCAGTGTCCAACCAAGCTGAACAGATGTACGTGGACGCTACTCTCAAGTGCATGAAAGCTTCAGGATTATGCTGTTAGGGAGGCCTGGCTGCAGTGCACTTTGGGAAGGAGATGCAGGGACAGAACAGGGTCACCCGGGATAAAGACGGAGACATCGGTAAACTCAAGAGTGAGTTGCAACATCTGGAAGGGAAGTAAGAAAAGTGGAAGGACACAGATCTAGCACCCCACAGAGACATCCAGACAAAGATCCCTGAAAACAATAAATGAGAGAGTGAAACTGGCAGACCCATCAGCTGATGAAGAGACGTGTTGTGTCGTAAATAACAGAGAACAGCACGGAAGAGGAACAAGAAGATGGGGTGGATGGAAGACCTGAGTGATAATAAAAGTACAGATTCAGATGATGAAGCATCAGAATCCTCCTGTTCACCATAAACCATAAACCCCTCATGAACAATCCTTTCCCTTTGCCACCTGTGCTATTTTTATTGATGTCCAGATGTAACAACGACCAGACAAACGGCTCTGACAAGAAGAAGAGCGGGGAGAAACTGCCAGACTCATCCGATGATGAAGGGATTTGTCATGACCTCACCTCAGTAACACAAGAGGACAGCAAGGACATCCCAAGGAAGACAACAGAGGAGACAAGGTGGATGGAAGACATGAGTGATGATGAAACTACCGATCCAAATGATGAATCATGAGGATGCTCCGGGTTTCATTTCCTGAGTCTCCTGGCCGTTCACCGGTCATGACCTTTCCTTTCCCTTTGCCACTTTTTCTACCTGGCTCCTCATCATCTCCATCCAGACGAACACGTTATCTCTCACATCCAGACAAAGATCTTTTTACATTTTTGTGTGGATGTAACAGCAGCCAGACAGAGAGCACTAAACACAAGAAACGCAAGACGGTGAAACTGCCGGACTCCTCAGATGATGAAGAGAGAAGTTACAATGGCCAATTTCAAAAAGAACCTCCCTCAGTGACACGAGAGGATGACAAAGACATCCCACAGAAGAGGACAAAGAGGACAAGTGGACACAAGACATGAGTGATGATGAAAGTAGTGATACAAATAGTGAAACATCAAGATCCTCATGTTGTTCATTGTCTCACCCCTCATCCCTCATGTCTGGACTCAACAGACTCAAGAGAACAAGAACATTTCCCGAAATGAATCATCAGAAACTACTTTCTCTCATTAAGGGATTATTTTCAACTTGTTTTCATTTTTCTGGATTTGAAAATTTAAGTCCCAATTAATGCCGATCATTCCCATAGCCCCCAGGTTGAACCTCAGCTGGGGGCTGAACGTGTTGAGGCTTGCGTAGGCTTGCCCCCCAAGCCTGCGTAGGTTTTCTCCAAGTGCACTGGTTTCCCCTACACTCCCAAAACATGCGTGTTTGGCTGATGGATGATTATAATTTGTCCCTAGGTTTTAATCACGACTGCATAGACTGGCATCCCATAACTAGGCTCTCTGATGACAGCTGAACAGTTTGTGATCTTCTCTTCAAACTGAGAGGAGGAAACTTGCTTTTAGTTCAAAGCTCTTGGTAAAAGTTCAAAGCTCTTGGTAAAAGAAAGTAACAAGCAAAATACCCAGGAAATGTCATTGGGCTGCAGTGTAAGAATGTAAAACTGTGAAATAAATGATTATGATATGGACAACAAATCATCATTTCATCCATTGTACACCGCCTATCTGCATAAACAATATTCAAGTATATTTTCTGTGTAAATAAAAATGAGATTCAAGCCATAAGATATGGATGGAGGTGTGTTATTTGAACTGATTACAGAAGGTGTTTTGAATTGTTCTTTTTTTTTATTATTTATAATTTTTATTTTTCAAAATGAAGACAAAAAAAAAGAGGTTAACAACACCACATTGTGGTGTTGTTAACCTCCACCTCCAAATGTGGTGTTTTGAATTGTTCTTGAAATGCAAGCGTGCTAGTGATTTAAATTGTAATACAGTTTAATTTGACCTTAAAACACTGTCCACTGTCACCAACATGTACAGATGGGTCCGTGAATTAAGACAGAAAAAAATACTGGCAGCTGTGGTAGCAGAATTCTTATGCAAGAAAATATGGTAAAACTCTTTGCTGATGTAAAATACATGTATAACACAAAAATAAACCGTACCTTTGCACACCGTTGGACCATACAGTTAACGTAGAAATATATTCTCAATTGATTTTACGCTAAAACACTGGCAGCTGTGGTTACAAGAATTGCACTGTTAAAATAAAATAAAACAGTTTTTCACATTATGGCTAAGCGCATAATGTTTGTCATAAAAAAAAACATGTATAGACAATATATTTAGTTTTGTACATCCTTAGACCAGCTATTGAACACAGAAATATTCCTTTAAAAATACTGTCAGCTGCGGTTGGCAGACGTTTACTGTAAAAATAATAAATAAAAAATTAAATACAAATAAAAAAAAATAAACATTAGACTGATGTTTATATTAGAGTTATATTTATACTGCTAGTTTAATAGTACAAAACTCTAAAAATTGAGCACAGAAGAACAATCAATTTTGGCCTATGAAACTGGAAAAATGTTGAAATGACATTTCTTTTGTTAATTAAGTCTAAATCACTAGTTTTTCCAGAATAATAACATTATTTTATAGACAAAAGCACTTATTTTACTAATAAATCATAGATAATAGATAGTTTAGATTTGTACAAGCGACAGAGGATCCTTCCTGCCCACAGCAATAACCATCTACAGTACAATGAATCTTCTGCAACAATTCATTTACCTTCAGGAAGCAATAAAGTATTTACTGTATACACTGTATACAACTTGGTTTGACACTATTACAATCCAATTTGGACACCTAAAAAATAGACAAGCCAGCAGAGGTAATTTATAAAGTGAGTCACTAAAATGCTTTGTCAATATGTTCTCACTGCATAAAAAAACAACAATAAAAAATAAAATGGAAAAGTAATTTGGCAACCTTTTACTACGGAAATTAGCATCTTGAAGCACACAAGATCATGCTAATTATTGTCTGGCGTGATGATACCACTGGGTTTTACTGATATTTTGCTGTGCAATGCTGTAGACGCATAAATGTTCCATAAATCTGAAACAAATGCTCCTAATCTTCTAAGCTGCACTGTGGTTACTCCTGTAACAATGATGATGGAAATGCATCCCTTTATGTTTGCTGTCTACACTTTTCTCCACAGTAGTAGCAGTAAAACCTAGGTCAGTCCCTGGACTCTCATAAAGCAACTCTTGGCACAGCGTAGCTCAATAAAGCCCCCCCATGTGCGTTAGCATTTGTGCATATGTGTGTGTTAGAGGGACAGAGATGTAAAAGAAGATGCGCTTATTTATGGTCCGTTTGAAAGAGTGATTTGATGGTAGAGAGTGTCTGGTGCTTTTATTGCCGGGCTGCCTGCCTGCATCTAAATACAGGATTCCATAATGAATGTCATAAATCTTATTAATGCTCACAGTCTTGATTGCATGTGTGCATTCGAACACACAGAGTTTTGCCATTGTACATGCTTCACGATGGAAAATGTTCTACAACTGATTATGAAAAAAGCAAGAGTGGCTGTTTTTCTACAAGTAGAAACAAGGTTAAGGGATCTCGGCTGCATACGGTGGAGGGGAGGGAGAAACGGCTGGAAAACTCATTTGCAACATTTTTGTTGTTCTTATTGAAGCCCTAGGAAAGGAGCTGGGGGGCAGGAAGCAGTGAACTTTATGGGAAATGTGGTCTTGATTTTGAAAAACACATCATCAACAATATCTGGTGATCTTGACTGTGACCCCGTATGTTTAAAACTGCTCTTCACGTCACAGCTAAAACAAAAACAAACAAACAGTGAGAATCTCCGAAGCACAATGATGCTGTGTGGGGAAATGGTGGCTGAAATAGATGTAGTTTTTAAAGGGGAGTTAATTAATATAAGCCAACAGCTGCGGATTGTTCCAGAGGAACGGAGTGATGATTGTATGAAAAGACGGACCCCGTGGTTGGGAGTCCTGCATGGAGAATACCAAGCAATAAAAGCCAAGAGCGGACAGAGAGCTGTTGTGGGGAAATGTGAGGAAGTGTTCAATGATGGGTTTGTGCTGTCGCTGTGGGTCTGAGCACCAGCTATGACTGGGACCCCCATCCACATCTTTAGATGTAGCACACAGAGCTTTCTGAGCCTTCTATGAACACAACTGCAGCAAAACTTCACTATTGGGGTTCCTTTGAGCAAACATTATAAGCAGATATAACAAGTGTATGTTTTCTTATGCTCTTTTTTAATAGTAGAGTAACATTCTGCTTTGTGTATGTAGTTTTTGCTTCTTTGGTCCCATTACATCATTACATAACTAAAAGGAGGAAACTAATTAGAGATTTGCTACAGCTATGTTAAATTTGTATCCCCTGGTACTATTCCATGAACCATTGCCCCTGGTCTCCTATACAGCTGAGCATAGACCTCACACCACCACAACCAACCTTTATGATCTAAATATCCTTTTGATCAATTTTACTGCACTTAATGCTATTTAATAGACATATGTATAAACAAAAAAGTATTATCTTATTATTATATATACATATCAGATAAGTTGTTCTGGGAGTGGGGCAGCATCCTTTAAAGGTATAGTCTGTAATGTTGGAGAGCTAGCAACATTTGAAAGTGGCACCTCCTCTAAGCCCCGCCCCCTCCTCCCCATCCCGTCAGCGCTCCGTCCAAAGCCACGCCCCCACAAACTTTGGGGAACGCGCATTTGCAGGAGTCGAGTTTTCCAGGACATTTTGGGCAGCACATTTTCAACAAAACTACCCCATGTCTCATTCACCTGTAAGCGAGGCCGGTTTTAGGGGGGGCAGGGGTGGGCTGTGCCCACCCAAATGTGTGTCCTGCCCACCCAATAGAAGTTATGGGGATCCTTTGTTTTTTTATAATTTTATTTTTTTATAAATATAAAAAAATATCACAGAATATCTGTACCGTTTTTGATTGGGTTGGCACTGCGCATCATTTTTATCACACAACAATGAACGCATACCGCAAAAGTTGTGTCTCGGCGGAGGGACCCGACGTCCCAGCAAAATGAGAAACAGAGAAGTTCAGAACAGCACACAGAGCACACACTGAAGGCTGATTTATGGTTCCGCATTACACCAACGCAGAATGGTGCGCGTCGCCGCGTACCCTACGCCGTAGGCCACGCCGTACCCTACGGCGTAGCCGTGGCAACAGAGCCTGCAGGGCACCACAGCGCACCGCCACCCGCACCGGTGCTCTCCGCCCTCGCCGGGATGGAGACGCCTCCATCCCCACGGACCCCACGGTCCATGGCAGACCCCCAGTAGCGGACAACCTGCGTCGCAGAATCGCACTTTGGCTTTCTTTTTTTAGCCTTTTTAGCAGCCGTTACATTCGACGTGACAAGTGCGCGCATGGGACAGAGGGGGGCGTGGGCGGGACTTAAAATGAAGGCATCTGATTGGTTCTTTCCCCCCTGTCAATCCTCTGGTCCTCTGACCAATCTGTGCCACTCGGTGCGCAAAAAACAGATTCAGGTCAGAGTTTTTACAGGATTAAAGCTGTCAGAGAGGTCGGATTTTTTTCTTTCCTTTTTCTGAACACATTATTCACTGGCTACTCTCAGGATGGAAGGACCATTTCACCCAGTATAACAATAAATGAATACGATTACAGACTATACCTTTAATTCTCATTTAAAGGTTATATGCACCTATTGCGTCAAAGCTTGTTTGCTGGGGTTTGTTGTTTGTTAGATGGAGCAGATTTTAAGGACAGACAGGGAAAGTACTAGATCTTTGCTGCACTGATAGTTCTCTGCGTAGGAGGAATAGAGGTAATGTGCAGATGTGAGAACATTTATACATTGAATAGCACCTGAAAACACACAGACAGGCACATCTGGATGGGTGCTTATCCTCACTCTGCTTACACCATGGCCTTCCCTTTCAAGGACCACCGTCTAGTTCTGTTACCATTACTCACATGCACAGATACAAGCCCGCCCAAACCCATTTACCCCCTAGTCCACAGGCATGTGTGTGGAAACAGGTAGACACTGTGGAAAGAATGCAAAGATTCATGAGCACCTTTATACGGGAGCACATTAACGTTCCCGTCGAACTCTTCAAGGTGCTATTTAATATTTTTATTTCCCATCTCTTGTCTGTCTCTGACTCCGACATGGATCTGCCATACCTTCAGCCAATGGCACAGTTGCGGGATCACATTTACGAGCACGGTTGCCCGGCAACAAGGAGAGAGAACGAGAGCGTGTGAGTGTGTGAGAGAGGGACGGAAGTGGTGGCAGAGGAAAAAAATAGCCATGTTGTTGCCAAGAGGAGAAGAGAAATCTGTGGAAGATGGCTTAATTGCCATTCACAGTCAGCTGCAGATTCGTTTGATCTCATATAGACGATCACACAGACAAAGGTTTTGGATTATAACCTATAAAACTGGGCAGCGATGAGCATTAGTCAGCTAATAATCCTGTCTTTGGTGACTAAATACATGATGTTTCCGCCGACTTTATACAGTATCTTTCACATTAGCAGGTGATTTGATAAGACACCAGGTAATTTAAACATAATTTGTAGTCTTTATTTGAGGATTTTTTTTTTAAATGATAAAAGCTGGGGATAATGTTGCACATGCATATTTGTGACAGTGTCATGAGGGTAGAAAACATGTAGTTTATGATGTCAAACAGAGGCTGAGGCATAAATGGCATCACACAGCTTGAACCCTCATTTCCAGCAAGGATTATGCTAATGTTTAAACATGGTACCGCAGTTAAATGTGAAAGATTACAATTAAATTAGCTATTAAAAGTTTGCATTTTACTTCCTATGTGTTTTCCTAAGTTACTATTAAATTTGTTTGCCAATAAGGTAAAAGAGAAACATCCTTTAAAATGTTTCCCAGACCACACTATTAAACTTACTTTATTTGTGCATTAAACTGGTCTCATAAGTTAATTTATTCATTCAACCATCGTTAGTAAATAAGTAACTCGGGCTTTAAAAAAAAGCGCCCCACAAGTAACATTTCACTTCAAACCTTGTGGGGTGAATTTGTCTAACCGCTGAGTTGACAGGAAATTTGAGTTTAAGCTACCCTTTCCTCTCTTTTTCCTTCCTTTTTTTGTATTTCCCTCTTTAAGTAGGGCATGGCTGATAGGACTGTTGTTTTTAAGAGGCCACAAAACAACATAATTGTCTTTAATTAATCCTTACCCCGTCCCTCGTCTGTCTTTCCCAGTCTTTAAGTTAAATGCTGCTTTCCTCTCCCCTCCTTTCTTTTCACTCAGCTCCCTCTCTCTCTCTCTGACTTCCCAACACGTTTCCCCCATCAAGACCGTTCTCCCACAATTCCTGTTCCTTCTTTAGTCCTTTCCTTCCCTCCATCCCCGTCTCTGTCTCTGGCAGCTCTCTATGGACATTTCCTGATGTCACAGAGTAGTATTGTCCCTGAGGTCAACAACACAAGCCCCGCTCTGTTGGACACAGACGCACACCACACACACACACACACACACACACACACACACACACACACACACACACACACATGCAGTGCACTTATTCAGTGAGCATGAGAAGTTGAGCTGAGTGAGTTGCAGCTCTGGGGCCAATCCCGTTTGAGCAGACGAGGCCGGGTTGAGGACTCATGAGTGTGTGCTCATACATGTGTGTGTATGTCGACGTACTAAGTGATGCTGTTCTCAGAGCTTTTTCTCCAGCAGGATTTTCTTGGATACGTGTTATTTAAGTAGAACTTGTCAAACACTGAACCAACACACACGCTGTGTGTGTGTGTGTGTGTGTGTGTGTGTGCGTGTACTGAGTTAGTGAGAGTTAAGTGTTAATCCACAGCATTAACAGTCATCAGCCAGGCGTGATAACTGGTGTGGCTGCTGCTGGCTCAGCTGTACACACACACACTTTTACTGCTATGCTTCTGAGGACCGTGCAGGCCCTGATGAGGGTTTCAGGTGATCAACAGAAGAGGAAACAAGATTCATCTCACAGCAAATAAGCCAGTTAAACAGCTGCCGTTTGCTTAAATGCTTCCAGTTAATATGAATTAAACTGACTCGCAGAGTCACATCTGAAATGCTTTTCTACACATGCCATTATCAGTCCTCTCAAGCTTTGATCAATAAAAAGGATTGTCTTACATGTTTGTTGCAGATAATATTGGGCATGTAGCATTTTTGTTAATGTACAGAAGTTGCCATAGCGATGCTGCATGTAAATGAGTGTCTGCACAAGTCAAATGTGTTTTCCTCATCCGTTTTTTGTTTTTGTTTTTTATCCCGAGCCTTTATCCCTTTCTCTGTGCTCTGCAGCGCTCCCATTGGGTGCATTGCTATGGCAACAGGGGCACACGCGCGCACACATGCACACATTCATGCACAGATCCAAATGAGTAATGTTTCCTGGGTTTTTTGTTTAAAAAAAAATCCTAATATATCCAGAAAACTTGACCTGAGAGTTAGATAAGTTGTTGCTAACCCCCCGCCACCTCCCTCAACTGTTCAGAGGTAGATGAGCACATATGATGCCAGGACTACAATACCCACAATGCTATATTTAGACCACTGCAGTGTGTGACTCAGCACAGACAAGCCTCTCTTCTGATGGCACAGCTCAAGTGCTCCGACATTAAATGCACACATGAATACTTAATTTCCTTTTTTTAGTAAAATTATAGAAGACGACAAACTGCATTACCATAATTACAATATAAATACATGCTACAGCGGTGAAGGAACATGTGGATATCAGTGGCTGTTGTCAGAAACATTTGATTATTACTCTGGATTTATATAAAATTGTATTTTTGCTTAATTGGCTGGCCAGACACGAGAGCCGCGTCCCCCCGAGATTACACAGACATTGTTGTCACGACAAGGGTTAATCTCCGTCATCATCATGTGCATGGATTTAAGCCTCTCTCTGCGACACACACACACACACACACACACACACACACACACACACACACACACACACACACACACACACACACACACACACACACACACACACACACACACACACACACACACAGAGCACCTTTTAATGCCTTAGTGGAGATCAGTGCATACGTGCAGATGTATTGTGTGCAGACAGGCATTCGGTGAGACGTGGAATTTTAAACACTTCACTAATTAGAGAAGAGTAATAAAGGGACAATAATGTATGTTAAACATGTTATTGTGCTTCTGCATGTGCAGCACATACAAATCAGCATGTTAGAAACACACACTTACCCTGAGGGACTTGTTCTTGCTCCGTAAGAAATGCCAGGTGCTGCATTTGACACAAATGCAAATTCTACCTTAAGAATGGGACGGTATGGAAAATGTCCAAGATATTTCATGTTTTTTCTCATAAATTTAATTTCATTTGAAGTGTTTTAAAGTGTAGTTTATGCTGCTGAATTGAACCTACTGCGTATCTAGACCGTGGCGTGGAACCCTACGTCGTGATGATGCTGCTGTATCCTGCCATGCACCTGTCTACAAATGTAGCAACGCGTTGGGGTGACGCGGAGCATATTTCTCCAACGACTTCATGTCATTTAAACAGATAAACTGCTATAATGTCAGTAAAAACGACTCATTCTCAACATTTATTTGCCCCAACTCGGATATGCTGTATTGGCTCCATCTGAGCTGCAATAAGAAGTCAAAAAGTAGAAATCAAAGCTCAGAACTGAAAACTACAGGTCGTGTAATTAAAGAACGACAAAAATGACAACAGAAAAGCAGGAACACTCAAGTCCTTTATGTTGGCTACTTGTCTTAAGTGTTGTGACAAGGACTGACATTACAAAGTGGCAAGAGCGTTACTATGGAAACCTTTTTGGAATGTGTTGTCTGCCTGAAAAGCGGAAGTGGGTAAGAATAATGAAGTTGTTACGTAAAAAGAAAAACATGAGCCATCTTGGGTTTATACTGCCTGAAAAGGATAAAAAAAGGAAAAAAAGATGCACCAGTTTTTATTTTTTTATTTGCAACTTCTCTATTGTCCTGATGTTTTCTGATGTGGGTTTTTGGTATCATTGCAAACACTGATCGTCTCACTTCCAGAGTTGATTGACTGACTGGAATGTGATGCTTTTAGCTTCATAAAGCATCACCTTACAGGAATACATTACTGCAGGTCAAAACCTTCTGCAGAAGTTATCAGCGCTGAAGCAGGGACTCGCTGGTGTTTTCATGATAGCAGGGATGAATATCTTCCCAGTTTCAGCGGCTGGTGTTCGCCTCCACAAATCAAAGATGAAACTGTCATATCTTATCTGTCCAGTTCGTCATTTCTAAAACATTTGGCTGTTTTTATTGAAAACTTGTGATTCAAATAATCCCACAAGGAGTGTTTTTACTTTTCACAACCATTTTTGGATAATCTCATTTTACTGGAAAACATCCTCCGTTACTGTAAAAAGCAAAATAAAGACTCAAAGCATGACTCATTGAGCAGCTATTTTAAGAATGTATAGATAAGGCCTGATGTCTTTCAAAGTATGCAAGGATTTCTGTTATATGAGTATGGATACTTAACCTTCTTCAAGTGCAAAGGTGAGGGAAACTGTTCAGTGGATACAGTTTTTCAGCCCATGATGTCAGAGACGTTAGAATAGAAAAAACAGAGACTGGCAGAGTACCAACAACAGCACAGAGGGAAGCTTACGCCTCGACTCCATGCAGAAAGTCTTTCTACGTATTGCTCGAACAGGGAGAGCTCTTTAAGATCATTTGTCATGTAGCCTCGAGAGGTTAGGCAGCTCCGAAAATCAGCCCTGTCACAGCTGGTACTGAAACAGCAGCTCCGCCTACGCCGACATCAAACAGCAGCTTTGTTTCAAATGTTCCACTTTCTAACCAGATTACAATCAATATGCAAGGGTTTTTGTTTTCTTTTTTCTCTCCTGGATGTAGGTTTCCAGCCATAAAAGAACGTTGCACAGGACAGTAAAAGTACATTAGATGATAAAAGGTGAGATGTTGAATCGATGCCGTGCTGTTGAACTACTCAAATTCACAGTCAAAATTGCTCCATTTGAGTAAAACGATGGTGAAACAGTAGTGCGGCGCACAGTAATGTGACATTGCTTTTCTGGGATGTGACAAGAAACAGACTGGTTTAAATGTATCAGTGAGGTCATTATTCCTGGAGCTGGAAGGATGTTTTTCTGTTTCTGACCAAACAGTCACATTTTACCATCACAAATGTACAATTAAAGGGTGCCTGTTATAAATAGTAGATCTCCTCCAGTCGTATCTTATCCATTTTGCCAGTCCAGTAAGACATGCTGGATCTGTGGTGTGTTCAGTCTACGAGCAGACAGAGATCCAGCAGAAAGTCCTGCTAAACTCTGGCTCCTTTTTTTCTTTTTCTTCTTGATGTTTTTCTTCAGTTTTTAATGTCGGTAAAAAGTTGCTTTCTCTGCTTTCACACTGTAAAATAATATTTTTAGCATCTGAAATTGTCCTTTGGCAGCAACCCGTGACGTTTCATTAAACAAGTCTTGTCTGGATGCCTGTGCTCCATTCCTGCCATCGTCTCCGGGGAGTGATTGTGTATCTGTACTTCAGTTCATGTTTTCATGTGACTGTAAGTGTGTGTTGGGGTCAGCCAGTGTGTCTAAGGGAGATTTGAAACCTATACAAGCAAAACACACGAATGTGCATGCTTTCCCAGGACCAGCCACTGTTAAACGGTTACACCGGCATATTCACGTCCACCACGTTTATCCTTCTTTCTCTCCTGGAGCAGAGATTCTCTGTCGAATGGATCGCTGTGTCTGAACTCACAATCATCTGAATCTGGATCATTCTGATTCTTTTAATGCTGTTAATGCTAATAATTCTTGTAATGTTCAGTGCATCACAGAGTAACGTGATGCCTGTGAAGTTGTAAGTATTGGAAAAAGAAGATAGCTGTGTAACCAACGGTTTTGTTGCTTGTGCACTTTCAGGTTTTGTTCGACGTATTGAGTTGCCGGTGTGGTTGTTCCCACATGGCAGGGAAACCACACAGCTCTCTCTAAGACGGCAATTTATGTGTGGCTTTTGCAGAGAGGAAGGGAAGCCGCTGAAGAAAGGCAGAAAACTAAGACGCGTGCCGAGTTTAACTCAGTCTCACTTAAACCGTAATGAGAACACACACAAACACAGTCAGCTGTCTGCAGTCACCGAGAAAACAAGCGTCTGGCTCTCATCTTTGATCTGCTCTTATTTATGTGATCACCATGGCTTTAGCATTTCCCTAAAAATCAGTTCCCTCTGTACAGGAGCTCCCATGAGCCCAACCTCTTCAACAGACTTTTGTCTGCTTCGCCCCGACCTATCAATAACCAATCATCCTTTAAACATCACGTCCTCCTATCAAGCCCTATAGCCACGAGCTTCTCACAACAATTTTTAAACTGCCCTCCATGCCTGTCCTTAGTATCCTTTACAAATATTTGAGATGCAATATCCTCCCCTACCTGCAGGGATTGTTTGTGTCTTCCTCCTGCAGCATGGGTGTCAAACTCACTTTCGTTTCGGGCCACATCAAGATCATGAACATGACCTCGAAGGGGCGGATTTAAGGTTGCTGCATGATGGAGAGTGGCGGCTTTGATCAGACAATTATGCCTCTTTTTTTATCTCTAGAGAGCCACATCAATAGTAATAACGGGCCGGATTTGACCCGTGGGCCATGAGTTTGACACGTGTCCTACTAAAACTAATCGCAAATTAGGGATTTTGAGTTGTTTGTATGAACATTTAGGGTGCTTTCACACCTGTCCCGTTTCAAGCAGTTGTTCCGGAACAGGGAACGTTTCCCCCTAAGGATCGGAACGTTTGGTACATGTGAACACAGCAATCGTGCTCTGAAACGGCACAAAACAAGCAATCCGAGATCAGCTAGGAGAGGTGGTCTCGGCCCGATTACATTCGAGACCTGAAACGGTAATTTTTTTTTATTTGTAGTGAGAACATAATCGACACAGCAACCGATATAACTCCATTCATTGTGTATGTGTGACCGCGGCGCAAGAGGACGTGCCGAGATGTCTTCCCAGCGCGGCACGGTGAAATTAAAAAAATTTCAATTCGGGAAGGGTTTGCGCAGTGCAAACCCTGCGGCAGGCGGCCTCTCGTCCGCAGCTGAGCTCCACTCTGAGCTGAGCGCACATAAACGAACGGGTAAAGCCTGATTTATGGTCCGCGTTAAATCGACGCAGAGCCTACGGCGTACCCTACGCTGTATGCTCTGCCTTGGTGTAACGCGGAACCATAAATCAGCCTAAAGCCGACGGCTGCGGTCTGCGCTGAAAGGGGCGTGTTGTTTATCCCGGGGTGCGGAAGAGGAAACTCCTTCCGCGTTCATTTGACCAATCAGAGAGCAGCTGGTTCGCGCATGGCATTTGTTGTCAGCTTTGAAATGGTACAGACGTTTGCCTTGTGAACACAAATTCCACAAACGAGAAACGGAACAACTGTATCGATTTAGCCCCTGAATCGGAACAAAACAAACGGGCCACAGTTGTGAAAGCACCCTTATATGGCATAAGAATACTAATACTGCTACTACAAATAATAATAAGAGTAGTATGAATAATTAAATAAGACAAATTGATGAATGGGATAGACAGTCTTGACATACTTTGCAACAGTATGTGTAACATAATATAATTTACCACAACATATGATAGTTTTGCATCTGGCTACGTACTGTATACATTTCAATAATTGCATCCATGAACCCATTTTTTTATGGTTTAGGTCTTCCATGCTGAAAATCCTATAAACACTAGATATCTCGCCATCACATGGTGGAATTTACAAGAACTTTCACACCTTGACCTTATCAAGGTAGCCTACTTTAGTAGTAGTAGTAGTAGTAGTAGTAGTAGTAATAGGGGATTATTGTAACAGCATCTTTACAGGTCTGCCTAAAACGTCAATTAGACAACTGCAGCTCATCCAGATTTCTGCTGCTCCAGTCCTCACTAAGACCAGAAAAAGAGACCACATCAGTCCAGCTCTGAGCTCTTTACACTGGCTGTCTGTCCATTAGAGGACAGACTTTAGTTCTGGTGCTGGTCTATAAAGCTCTGAACGGTCCAGGACCAGAATACATCAGTGACCTCCTGACCCAGTATGAACCTTCCAGACCCCTCAGGTCATCTGGATCTGGTTTTTATTCAGAACCAAACATGGAGAAGCTGTGTTCAGCTTCTATGCTCCACATGTCTGGAACAAACTCCCAGAAAGCCTCAGATCAGCTGAGACACTCAGTTTATTTCAATCCAGGCTGAAGACTAACCTGTTTCTTACTATTACTTTTAAGCGTAGTTTCAAAACTTGATCATATTTCAACTACTGGCCTAATTTTAAGTTCCTTTTTTCTTTCTTTCTTTGTGTTTACATTTTAAATCATGCTTTTATTTTTAATGTCTCTGTAAAGCACTTTTGTGATTTCACAGGTGACAACAACACCTGCAGCTTTTCTTTATGCTGCTCCCGTTAAATGTCCAGGGATGGTTGTTTTTATTTTATTGTACTCGGTCTGTGGCTTCGGTGCTTTTAAAGATGGTCCTTACAGGCTTCTTTTAGAAGTCCACTCTAAAAATACTTTGGGACATAAATTTGAAATGTACAAGCCTTCAAACTATGGAAACACTGTCTTTTCAACAAAGGCCAGCGTTTTTATTTAACGTACAGTAACATTACATTTTCAACTGTTGTTTAACCTTTTTACCTTTTTTTTAACGGTATAACTTTTGTCCACGGGGCTGAGATAACTTCAACCTCCAACAGCTACATATAATTGTAAATCTTGCCCATTTTCTTTCTTCAAACTTCATGAAAGTGAACATGTTTACTGCTGATTGCAGCAGCGACTGTAAATAGACCGGTACGTCAGGAGCTTCTTTCTCCACGGCCCGGGTTCTTCTTGCGTTTCTCCATGGATGCACCACTTCATCAAAGTGTTTTTATGTGGCGCCACTGGTGGAGGATCTGGCCGGCTGTGGAAATCAACCTGACTGGACCAGAACATTGATTGTTCCCGTTCATCACAGCAGACAGTCTGGGTCACGCTCATCGGTGTCGCCGAGGACAGTGTCCGATATGAAGCAGCAGCAACGTTAATCTGCAGCAGCGTCCGGCACGATACTTGGTCAGACGCCATTTCTTCCTGCAAAATTGAGAAGATGAGAATTCTGCGTCGATCAGCGGAAACAAGGATATTTG
Source organism: Cololabis saira (assembly GCF_033807715.1). Classification (NCBI taxonomy): domain Eukaryota; kingdom Metazoa; phylum Chordata; class Actinopteri; order Beloniformes; family Belonidae; genus Cololabis; species Cololabis saira. The sequence goes on along the minus strand of NC_084588.1, from coordinate 10,274,253 downwards.
AAAAAAAACATTGCAGATATTAAAATGATGCAGTGGTAGCGAAAAATAGGGAGTGGGTGTCGGTTTAGCGTTGTGGCCTTGTGACTGCTGTCATCAGTGCAGAGGGAGGGGGTTAAAGGTCAAATCTGGCATATTTTAGACAGTGTGTGTGTTGTTGACTGGCACTCCTTGGCCTGTTGAACTTGAACACAGGGGAAAATCCCGGGTTTAAACAAGCTCAAAGTGGAACGTGGTTGCTGTCAAGCTGGATCCCTGACTTTTTAGATACAACTGTTTTATTGCATGAGATGGGATGAGATCAGACTGCTGCATAAAAAGCAGCACCACCAGATTTCTGAACAGTTTTTATCTGCCAGCAAACAGATTACTGAACAAGACTTAGTTCTTGTGAAAGACTGAACTGAAGATTTTTTATATCATATATAGAAGCCCAAGACTATTTATCTGTTTTTCTATCCTCTTATTCCACATACTGTTTTTATGCTTTTATTCATGCACTATGCACTTTGTTTGTATGTCTATCTTTTAACTGCAAATGATGATGATTCTGCACAAACAAGTATTTTACCCATGTTACTACCAGTAATATGATGTGACAATAAAGTTGATTGATTGATTGATTGATTGATTGCTCCGTCTCATTTACAGTCCCTCTTAAACCCCCCCTCTTAAAATAGTTCTGTTCATTACAAACCAGGGGCTTCCTCTGATCCAAGCAGGGTGGCAGATAAACACAGACCAGCAGTTTCAGTCAGGTACTGCAGAGGCAACGTTGCACCAGGATTCAGGGTTGACATGTTAATATGATCCGATTAACGTACCTTGTACTTTTCGGGGGTTTCAATTGTTTTTTCAATAACGCCAAATAACACATAACTCATTATTGACTACATCAATGATCCGTAATCTTTATGAGACGGCTATTCTTGCTGACTGTTTTTCTCCCTAAAACAAAGGCCTGTTGTGGTTTATTGTTTCAGTATTATCTTCTACTGTAAAGCATTCCTTCAGCGTGTGCTATTGGAAGTTTGCTGCAGATGCTGTTTCAGTGATTGGTTGTTTTAGCAGGGTGGCTGGCTGCCTACTTGTCTGGAAAACACAGTCTCTGGCTTCATGGTGAGAGGAATATCTAGGCCTCATGAATAATTCTGCTTTATCTGGTACGGCTTCTACCGCAACATCGCTGCTTCTGCACATCTTCTGCTCTTCAGACTGTATCCTCGTCACCTCCCTCTTCACATCTCGTCGTCTCGCCCTTTCTTGCTGGCTTGTCTTTGGTCTAGCCTTACATCTCTCAGTATCTATTGTTGCTGTGTCACTGCAGAGACACCGGCATCAGGGGAATAGAGGCAAGGTTGCTGCAGATGTCTGTAACCTTGGCAACTCCAGTCTCACCTGCTCGGGAATCGACTCCCTCTTCTTGATATGCACCTTAAAACAAAAGAAAGCACCGACATCTTGAACTCAATCTCCCACTCCCTCCTGACATCATCTACTAACTATTATCTACTTTCTATTCTTCTTTTTTTTGACATCATTTATGAGTGTGCTGACCTCACGACTAATGTTTTCATCCATGCAGGTGTCAGCCGCCGACTGGTTGATTTACAAAATAGCCATTTACATCTTACTGCAAAACATTTAAAAACATTTTAACATTTTGCCTTTTTTCTTTTCATTGGATGAAATATTTTTTAATATTTTCATTTTTACCATTTAAAGGAGTTCAAAAAGAGGGAGGTGGCACAATACTGGACAAGTATGTACTGAATGACACATTTCCAAACCTAGGCGACACCAAGGAGGCAGTTTTTGAGCTGGTATCCGTTCCAGGTACCTTAATATATGCTCTTAAACAGTAAAATGTTACTTTGAGCTTCAAATAACTTTGGTGTTTTTCACAGCCTTTTATGCTCCAAAACTAAAATAATTCAAAATGATTCCAATAAAGGCCGTCACTGATAATGAATGCACTTCGGAAATATATGCAGAGCCGGATTAACGCAAAGGCAAACTAGGCATGTGCCTAGGGCCCGATTGACAGGGGGGGGCCCAGACAGAGGGACAAAAAAAAAAAAAAAAATCTTTTTTTTTTTTTTTTTTTTTTTTTGTCTGCAGACATATTAATGGTTGATAACATGCCGGTAAAAACCTAAGGCATATATATATATATATGTGCATTATTACTATATTTAGTATACATACATATATATATACGCATACATACGCACAGGGCCGCCGCAAGGGATGTGCGAACCGTGCGACCGCACGGGGCCTCGCGCCCCAAGGGGCCTGGGGCTATGGGCCGTTTTTTTTTTTTTCCCCAATTTTTTTTTTTTTTTTTTAGTTTTTTCCCTTATAAATATCAACAGTCACGTTCCATTACAGACCTAAATATGTACTAGTCTGTGCATATCAATAAATATATGTGCAATGATGCGCGTGTCTGTAGTTCAATACAACTGATCAGACCAAGCGCGGACACAAGCTAGTCTGATCCAGACGGGTGGAGTTGGAACAAACTGTCACACAATGTCGAGAGAACGAGACAGATTCAGGAAATTTCCATCAGGGGATGAAAAAAGAAAAAAACTAAAGAAAATGGAAGAGTTTAATGCTTATCTGAAAGGCACGTTTGATAAATTTGTTACAAAAATCACCGATCCGCCCGGGTCTCAAGCAGCCGTGGGGCCCCGCGTCGAGGCAAGCCCAGATGATGATGAGGCAGGGGAAGGTATCCAGTATTTTGCTAATTGGAGAGTTAAAATTGCGCATATTGACACCCGATCCGACCCGAAAAACCCCAAAATTTCAAGGGCCCCCCTGGCCATTTCACACAGGGCCTCGCAAATCTCCAAAACGGCTCTGCATACGCATACACATACATACATATACACATACAGACATACATACTACAGCACACTTTGTCTTACTGCAAATTTTATTGGTCTTTGTAGATTTGACTTCTTATTTAACTATTCAATTTAATCAACACATTTAATTAAGATTTTCTGCAAAATGCTCACAATCGATAAGATAAGGATAATTTAATAGCATTTAATAGAGCATTGTAATAACGTATAAATAATACAAATCTAAAAATAGTCTGATAGACTGTTTAATATACAACACATGACTTATTTTGGAATACAATTAACCAACTTGACTATGACTATGCTATGTAAAATGTGAATTAAGTTTTATTAGTAACTTTGGTAAGTTTAAGATTTCATAAGTAACATCGATGGAGGGGGGCCCAAAAATCACAGTCTGCCTAGTGTAGTCCATTTATTTAATCCGGCTCTGAATATATGTATATATAAAATTTATGAACAAAACAATAACCAGAACTATCCTACAAGTTAAATGATAACAAAAGTCAACTTAATCAGATTTTACAATTCAAAAAAGTAACTCCAAACTAGCTGAAGTATGTTCTAACTGCCGAAAAAAAAAAACTAAATTACACAAATACATATGATTTACAGAAATTCAACATAAATGGCCACAACAGTGTTATTTTGGTCTAATTTTGATGCAACATGCACTTCAGGGAAGATCAGCTGCTGATTTAAAATAAATTAAACTCATCATTGTCACTGTGGAACCATTATTCCTAAAGTTATTAGAAATGGTTTTATAGGATTTATCTGCTTGCAAACATTGTATATGATGGGCCCACTCAACCCGCTGAGCTGTCTTAGGGCTCAGCAGCTGATTTGATAGAGATCTATACACTTGCTAGTGATGAATTCATCAAGAACCGGTGACTAGCACCGGGATCAGCTTCCAATGGAAGCAGTAAAGTGGGACTAAAGATAGCACCAAACTGCGTCTGTTAGAATCCAAATTAAAGATCCGTTTAGAATAGCGTTTGACACGTAATGGCACGATGTCACATTTCTCTGTCTCTTTTTTTAAATCTTTTATTGTGTTTTGATTTAAATTAAATAATAATCTTAGTTTTTGTGTGCCTAATAATTTAATAGTTCATGCTTAGTTTGTATTTGTTTTTAACGGTTGTGAAGCACTTTGGTCCACCTTAGTTGTTTAATGTGTTATACTAATAAAGATTTAGTTTTGTTAAATAAATAATGACTTGGTGAAAATGTGTTTTTAAAACTAATTCCAATCTTTGTCCACTACCAATTCCCTCTATAATCAAAGGATTTTTATGATTTTACGCACACACAGGTATCCGTGCACATCTTTGTAGATTCATACCAAAATCTGTACAAAGGCAGAAATGAGCAAACATATTCTTATCACCAGAAGTTTTGGATATGTTTGGGTCTCACTTGTCAAATTTCACGTGCATCTAAGCTTGATTTACATTTTCCCATTTGCATCACAACTGAATTAAATTGACAAAAAAAGTAAGAGCAAATAAGTCTTAAGTACATTTTTAGTGTCTAAAAGTGTACTTAGATGTTTCAGTTTGGAAAAAACAGGACAAAACGGCTGAATGGAAAAAAGAGAAAGAAAAAATTATAATCATTAGTTCTATTATTTCTGATTAAGAGTCTGCAGAGGTCAAAAAAATGCTCAACTTATAAGTGGTTAAAAAAACCAGCACTCTGGCGTTCTGGCCACCGCTGCTTTATCTGAACACAGAGCCTGGATAGGGGGGTCTGTCTGCTGTTTGTTGGTCCGGACCTAAAATAGTGCACGTGCAAGCCGTCATCAAGTCTGAACATCTGTAAGTACTTGTTCTGAATGTCACATTAACAGCACCGGAGCATTACGCACAGCTGCAGCTATTTATAGCAGCAACAATTAGATTATAGTTCATTTCAGTTCAATAATTCTTTATATATAAAGTACATGTTGTACAGTATACATGTAGATTAAAAAATAACAATCAAAAACTATATCAGGAATAGAAAAATCCCTTGATTTCAGCAAAATATTCCGTTCTTTCAATCTTTCTTCATATGAGGCCTGAATTTGTTCAAGAGTACACACATATGGACTGGAAAATGTGAAATGTGCAGGTTCTCACTGTACAGTTTTCCTTCATGCCACCAGTTGGTAAACGTATGTATGCACTGTTTATGCATCAGAATGGAGCCAGAAAGGATGGACTGCCACAGTGGAAGACCAGCAATGTTGGTCGGCAGTGTTTGCAGTGGGTGCAGTGGGTGCACGCTAATCAGCATTTGACTGTTGAGGTCTGGATATCAGGGCCTGATGAATTACTATTTTAAAATGTAGTATCAATAGTAAGGTGCCATTATAACAAGGCTACAATTAACATATTTCTAATGGCTGCTTTCAGTCCCAGAATGGACCACATCCTCCATGCAACCCAGGTTTTGTGAACATGACTTGAGCTCCCAGGGCTTCAGTGACACCTGCTGCCGGCCACGTAAACGAAGAAACATCTGTGGAATGCTGGAAAACAAGGGTTCAATAGCATCCGTGTGCAGCCTGCAAATCTTTAAAACGAGGTGATGTAATCCTGCAAACATGGCTCCAGGATCCCAAAGGAATGTTCCCGCCATGATCAACATGAAGAACTGAGGCTGATTGGATGGCACAGGCAGGACCGGTCCGGTGTTGGTTGGGTTTACAAGACTGGACATGTGTCTTGCAGAGGTGTAGTGTCCCTGGAGATGTGGCTGTATCTTAATTCAAGCCTGGTTTTTCAGAAGCCCGCACAGCGAAGGATGAACAACCGTTTCATAAACAATGATATGCAAGACTACTCTATTTAGTTTACCCAAAAATGGGCCAGTGGTGTTTGCACATTGTCACATCGTTTCTGCTGCTTGACCTCGGGGAATAAGGATTATGCAATTACTGACGCAATACTGCCCCAGAGACTAGTGAGACAACTTATTTATGGATTTTTGACTAAACTATTCCTTATTTCATCCACACGTTGGCCAACTATTCTCTCACCCTAAAAATAGTCCACATATGCTAGCACTTTTTTTTATAAACTGTATCTTTGAACAGCTGGGTTGCCCTAGAGAGTCTAGGCCAGTAGTGTGTCACTATTATAATTACTTGACCCGAAGCAGTTCGCAGAGGTCGAGCCCGGCCCACACGTGTTATTGACATAATTTACAAGGTTCCGCAATAAAAAAGGGGCCCGCCCACCGTAGGTGACGTTTTCATCTGATGTCTTGGCTGTGGATGAAGAGCCGTCACCTCGTCCACTGCCAGTATCCTGTGTGACAGAGCTGACAGCATTGCTGTAGCATCTCTAACCCTGTCACTCTCACCTCATGATTTACTGCTTTCATCCCAAGTTTAATGACTTGGGATGAAAAAAAAAAATCTTACCTCATAAATTACAGTCACTGTGCATTTCATCTCCTATACACACTGCCATTTACTGTATATACTCTTTGTACAACACTTTGTTATTACCGCTTGCTGCTTTATTTTATTTTATTATATCTTGACATTTTATTTTGTACATTTTGTACAGTCTGTTCTTATAGTTACTTATTCTTATCCTATATGTTGTCCACTGTTAGTGTGTGTAATGCTGCTGCTACACTACAATTTCCCAGCTTGGGATAAATAAAGTATATCCATCCATCCATCCATCCATCCATCCATCCATCCATCCATCCATCCATCCATCCATCCATCCATCCATCCATCCATCCATCCATCCATCCATCCATCCATCCATCCATCCATCCACGCTGTGTCTTAACTTTCTGTATGAATGATCATCTTCATTTCTTTTGAAAAAACTGGATGTAATCTATCATGCTGCCTTGCGGTTTTGTAACTGGTGCACGTACACATCATTGTAATTTGTATCAAATGGTTGAATGGACTTCACTGAGTCTAAGGAGAAAATCACATATGTTAATATCTATTGCAAAAGCATTACTGGGTAAACTACCTCTGTACATATCCAATTTATTAAAATATTACTCTAGTAGCTATAACACTAGATCATCAGAGAAAATTCTCCTCATGGTCCCAAGAACTGGAACAGAGTTGGGTAAATCGGCCTTTTCCTTTTATGCACCGCAAGCTTGGAATGAGCTACAACACATACTCAACTTGAAATATTTACCTTCTCTTAACATGTTCAAACATATGTTAAAATCAGTTTTCACAGAACAATGTCATTGTTTTTAATCAAGTGCCATTCTTTGTCATGAATTCTTTTTAGACATTTTAGACACATTGAGAGATGGAAAAATATCAAATGTGGTTGGTGTTCTGTGTTCAAAGACCGCCCAAAAAAGGTGACAATTCACGTATTCAGTTGTGTGTTTTCCTGCATCACACGAATAAAGGACAACCAGGAGCTGACAAATCCCTCTGCACGATTACAAGTCATGGCTGCTCTGGAGATGCGCTGGTGGGATGGTCAGCAGATGCTGGAGGCAAGGAAACAGAGAGATGCAGAGAGAGAGATGCTATGATTACAGAGTAGAGGGGGCTGTATACCTCGGCATAAGCTGGGCGTGTGTGTGTGTGTGTGTGTGTGTGTGTGTGTGTGGAGCTCCAACTGTAATCCCAAAATACCTGTAATGCCTCCAGGTTGGGGTGGTGTTGGCTCAGTGGGCCTTCACATGTCCTGAAAGGAGCAGAGATGTATCCCATCTGCCCCTACACACACACACACACACACACACACACACACACACACACACACACACACACACACACACACACACACACACACACCAGAAACAAGCAAAACTCTTCAGAAAACAGCTATTCCTATAGGTTTATTTTCTTTCTATATTCTCTCTTGACGTGTTGACTGGCCGCTGAACCTTAAGAAACAGTCCTAATGGAGCTAATGACGTTATGTAATGGTGGTATGTGTGCTGCTTTCTCTGGTCCCGTTCCCACCACTCGCAGACCTCTTCCACTTTTCACAGAGAGGATTCTCTGTGTGAATGTTTGTGTGTGCAGTTTTCCCCCTCCGTTCCCTGGTCTATCCCTCCCTCCCTCCCTCCCTCGCAGCCCAGCTCAGACATTTGTTTCCGTGGCAACAGACAATGTGACCTTAGCAACAAAATGTTCTGATTCCCACCTTAGCAACAGGTCAAGATCTGCGCTCTCATGCAACTGTAACAAACCTGCTACCAGGAGACGAATAAGAGAAGTTTATTTGGCATGGACGGAGAAGACGTATACTTAGGCTGCTCGAACCCGCTGACTCCTACAGTAACTCCATCTGGCTTTTGAGTTCAGTAGCAAAGCAGCAGTAAGTCACATGACTGCAGTAATCAAAGGTATTCATCAGTCAGTATTGATGGGAAACCCGTCACTCCAGAGAGGCTGCTGAGTCGCTCACACTTCAGGAGTCTAAACTTGCCTAATTCGTCTTTATTATCAGAAATTGTTGTCCAGGCGTCCTTTCATGTTGTTATAGCTTATAGATTTAGTCCCTTGGAGTCAGTACTTTGTAAATGGCATGCGTATAATCTCATACAGCTTGTATTATATGTATTAAATTGTACTTTGCACACATATGTCTCTCTTAGACTCTGGTTGGACCAGATTTGATGCATATTTAATACCTTTTACAACAAAGTCTATTTTTTTTGGTTAAATGTTTTTTTTTAGATGATATAAAATCATTAATCATACTGCCTGAGTGGGACCTATTACCTTGCCCAGGTGGCTTCCTCTTACAATATTGACTACATCCAGGAAAATAGAAAAGACAGGAAAAGGAGGGTGAGAGAGAGAGGAAGGAAGAAGAGTCAAGCCATTTTTACCAAAAGAGGAAGAAGGGCTTTCGATTTGGCTTTGGATATGAGAAGAACGTGGTGCTAGAACGTGGAAGAGCTCTCGTGGCAGTGTTGCAATCTGCAGGTATCAAAGTTTTCAACGTGTTCATGTCTAGATTGGAATAACTAAGAATTTTAATGACCGAAGAATTGTACTAATGTACGATATATAAGACATTAACAAAACCTGCAATCCGTCTTAGGGCCAATCACCAAACAAGACAGACCACAAGTCACACTTTTAAACGCATCCTCTTTGACCATATGAAATAGAAAGGAATAAACAGCGACACTTGATGTGAACTGACTTAAAGGCTGCGAGCATCGTCATGCAACAACGGCAGACCTATAAAGTCTTATGATAATATGCTCACTCTGAAAACACTCCATGTTGCCTTTTTATATTTTCAGGAAGCCATAATTACGATGTGTACATTGGCCCTGCAGCAGTTCTACCACCCACAGACTACACCAGCTACAGGTTGCACACAAACCTTCACTCCTGCGTGGATACTGCGGCTGCAGCCCGTCAGACTAAAGAATGCACGTATGATAGCTCATAGATAGTTTTCAGAAACCTAACAGGACAACATGTTTTCCTGGAGACAGGGCTGTTGGAGAGTCTATGACATGATGGGTCAGTCAGGTTGAGCAGAATCCTCTGTGATCGTTTATATGGGAAGACAGTTCTTTAATACAAATCCTATTTTCAAATTTACAGCTACACATGAAATATAAATCTTGAGCTGAGGCAGACTAAATACTGGATGTTTGAGCCTTGCTTGTCCTCTTCTGACTTCTGGCTGAAGTTAACTACTGAAACACCGTTATCTGCAGTGGATGCACAAACAGCAGCTCCAGATGTGGGTGATGTGTGTTCTCATACAGTTGTTGATCTCCTACGGAGTCTAAGAAGTCTGGTGGAGGCAAACAGGAAGAGAAGTGTCACAAATGTAGAGATAAAACACACACACACACACACACACTTGGCTGTAAATCCAGTCCCATGGCTCTCACTCCAGCAATGAACAGTGGGCTCATTAAAATGTGCAAGGCAACCCCTCTCGTCCTCATGCTCTCTCATGTCTCCTGCAACTCTTCCTCTCGCGTTTCTTTCCCACATCATCTTTTGCCTTTCGCTCAAATTATCACACGCTCTCTTCCCTCAGGAGCTTCGCTCCCTCCGTACCAGTGTCCAGATCCACTCACTGGTTTGAGATCAGGCCAGATCAAATCCTCAACGTGCACACACTCAGACCAAGCTTGAGATGCTGCTGAGTTGTAGAAGCGATTGGCATGCACGGTGAACACTTCTATATCCTTCGTATGTTTGTGTGTGTGGGTGGGGGAGGGTGGCTGTGCTTTAATGAATGGTTGCTGGGTAGAACAGGAGGAGAGAGAGAAGAATTTAATTATGAATGGAGGACTTCTCTGGATGTGAACGACACACAGTTTAAGTGTGCATGCGTGTTTGTGGTTAATGTATGCATGTTAATGTATATGTGCTAACTTAAGTGAGCAATAATGTTTATTCTTGACAGCAGCTGTGTCGAAGCCATGTGTTTACTGAGATTACAGCACCAGTTGATGAACAAATCAAGAAGAAAAAGACCTTATTCTGTTATTGACCCACAAAAGTCTCTTTTTGCTGGGGATATACCCACATCTCTCACGCCTCGCCCTATCACCTCTGTTGGATGAAGGCCTTACCAGGCAGATTTACCCTGGTTACTCAGTAAGGTTTCAGACAGCCAGATACCCGAGTGAGATGTGGAGGGAAGGAAAAACGTAATGTTAAACAGCAGTGTTTTCACTTTAGAAGAAGCTAATGCTACTTGTACGGACAATTTCAGACTGGTTTTCCTCTATTATCTTCTCTAAACTATGTCTGCTGGTAAGATCATGCTCAACATTTAATGGAAAGTTGGCCAGTTTAACACCTTTCGGCGTTGTTGGGACATTGTTGGTTATGGCGCGCTCCAACGCGGCCGCGCAGCGGACTGACGTCAATCTAAACAGCTCTTAGCTTCAACATTGACTAATGAATATGAACAAGCATGCAGACTTAGTGTCTTCTTTACCCCACCGCTCATAAGAAAATTACTTTCTAACATTTAATATCAGTTGATTTCATGCAAAGCGATTCTTATAATACCACTACTGTAATATGTCAACCAGTTCCATTTACAGACATAACATATGATGATATATATACATGTCTATCTTCCTTATTCTAATTCAACCATACATTTTTTACATTGTATTCAAAGTCTTTAATAATTCATGATCTATCGAAAAAATGAAAATGAAGACAAGAGCTGTAAACAACTTGTTAAAATATCTTCATCTTGTCAGATACAGGATGTGAAGTGAGCAGCCATTACCATAGCAACAACTCATCTACAATCAGAATTAAATTAGTGTTATCAAACGGGGGAGTTTCCATGTATCTGATTTCAGTATTTTATATAACTCTTCAATATCCTCTCTGATGTTAGAACTGCATCAACATTTCAGTTTCCTGGGGCCGCGCCCTCTTTGTAATGGGATTCCTGATTACCAGTCCGACTGTCCCAGCCTCAGATATGATGATGAAACAGCTCCTCGCTGCTCTGTGAGGTCATGCTCAAACACCCCTTTGATAAAATCACACGCTCTGCATCTTTAACCGTCTTTGAGCAGACGTGTGCTGATGTCCTCCATGTTTTTTAGTGTGATAATCTAAATTTCTTCTTACAAGTACATCAGACATTCAAGGAAATACTGTGATACTAAATAGAGAGTTAGGAAATCTATTACAATGAATAAATCTAAGTTCCTCAGTTCTCTTATAATGTTAAAACCATCAATTTGAAAGTTGTCACAATATTTCGAGGATAAATGTAACATTTGTTGGCCTATATCTGTGTAAAGACATTTGTCAGTTTAGTGAAAGATTGTGTAATTCCTTGCCATTATATCCTAATCTCTCAGAAATTGCGGAGTAAGTTATTTGTCCAACAAAAGATTTACAGTTGTGGTAGAAAATATTAATCCATCACTGAACATTGTGGAATAAATCCCCTCTTCCCTTTGCATCCTCCACAATTTACTCTTTAATCCTGTGTAAGCCATTATGATACACGGTATTTCACGAGGAAATCTGTTCGGCTCCCGTTTAATCAGAACTTCCAGAGTGTAGATTTAGGGGACATTAGTTGTTATGGTATTCATCGGCTAGGGCGTACTTGTAGAAGTTTTATACCTTAGCTCAAAAGTCTGTAAGTACAGTACACAGCATCGGGACAGAAATACAACCCCAATGCGATGTGTTGGCAGTGTACTGTACCTGTGGGGGGGCGACAGCGGTTCTGAGCACCTTGTTTGGAAGTCTGCAGTGTCTGCCGTGGCATAAACAGATTTAAACTCTGGGGTCCCTTTTTTCCACATGGCCCTACTGCCCTAAAATAGACTGCTGTTTACAGTTGCAGGTTAGCCGAACATGAAACTGGGTCTCCGAGCAGCTGCCTCTCACACAAGCACACACTCACGAGACACTACTTTATTTGGACGAATCCCGGGGTGTGTGTGTAGTGTCTCCAGGAGCCAGATCGGTCTCCTGGGTAAATACTGGCTGAGTGTAAAAAAAAAAGAAGCTCTTTAATTGTTCATCTGTTTCAAGGTTGAAATGTTTTCACCAGCCTTCACCTCACACAGCAGTAATGTAAATACCACTCTCAGATTTGTGTGTGCGGAAGAAACAAAACCCAAAGTCTTTTGTGGTAAATGAGCAGTGACGTACAGTACTCACTGGTATTACTGGTAACATCTGTTTGTGTGTTTGTCTCACGATCTTGGTGGTGTTTTCATTTCCAGGGGCAACCAGAGACATCGGCTCCGCTCTGACCAGGATGTGCATGAGGCATCGCAGCATTGAGGCCAAACTTCGACAGTTCACCAAGTAAGATTTGTTCTGTTGTGGTCCGTCCCTGAATGGAGTCCATTAGGTGCTTCGCTCACACAGTATGCGCACGTTTGGCCGTTGGCTTGTCACACAGACCGCTCTGGAAACCTCCCAGAACTCTGTTCCCAGCTGTGGTTTTCTTGTTCCTCAGTCCCTAGACGTCCAAATGACTTTTCCACAGCAAAAGCTGTCACAGCGATGGTGATGATGATAATGGTGATGATGATAATGGTGACGATTTGTGGACATGAAAGTTGTTTAAAAACCCAACGGATCTCGCAGTGTGTATGACTACACAGTAAGTCTATGTACCCTGTATGAAAACCTGTGTCATACAGTTAAAGAAAAAGTGTGTGAACCCCTTGGAATTACAATAACTGAGGTAGTAATAGCTGGCAACAATGACCTGCACAAAGTTCAGGGAAAACCTTGTTCCTCTTACAAACTGCTGGAGCTTAGACACACTTATAGGATGTCGTATGTAGGGTGACGTGAACGCTCTTATGGCGCTTTTGCACTAGTACCTCATCAGCTCGGCGCGGCTCGGCGTGGCTCCACCCGTTTTGTCCCCGTTAGTTTTTCCACAGCCAGGTGAGAAGTGGGCGGGTTGGGGTGAAGCTGCTGTGACGTACTCAATTGCGCAACCGCTTTGTTCATGTCGGCGCTGATCAGAAATCAGCTGGAGCCGCCCGTCTACATCCCTTTTTTAATTCTCTCGTCAGCCACCAGTTTTATGAATATCTGCACCTCAGAGTTGGATCACCAAACAGACGTTTTGCGCTTTATAATAAAATCGCCGCGAGTCGCTCTCGCGCTGACTCCCACTTCCTGATTCAAACGTATGACGGCCCCGCCCCCCGACCAATCAGTGGCGAGGAGGGTGGTGACGTCAGAAATAGTCCCGGCTCCGCCCGGTTAGAACCTCGGCAGAATGGTTACAGAAAAAGTATCTGCTTTGAAGAGCTCTACCCGCCTCAGCCCCTAGTGCAAAAGCGCAAGACGGGGCCGTGGCGGGTAGAAGCGAGCTGAGGAGGGACTAGTGCAAAAGCGCCATTAGTTAACGTCTGGTCCTCTGGAAAAGGTGGATTTTCATCCTCTAAAGCCATTCTGTGGTGGATTTACCTTGATTCAGAGGGTCCCTGTCCCACCGGACCATCCACCCTGATATAAACATGTTCCATCGGTCCATAAAACATCTCCCCAGGCTGCCACGGTGCTTTGTCAATGCTTGTTTTGAAGAGCGGTGACTTCCTCCTTGGTATTTATGCCTGTTTACTGACTTCTGTATGTAGACTCAAGAACAAGGAAGTCTTCAGGCCTCGAGCTGCTTCTTGTAGGTTCCTTTCACCTCATTGAGGATCCGTCAGAGATTGACATTTCCCCCAGTTTGTGTTTTCAGTTCTGCCCCTCCTGTTTCCCATCTGCCCTGATTGTTCGCACCTGTGTCTCGTTATCCCCTGTGTATATCTGGTCTTGTCTTTCCCTTGTTCCCTGTCGGCCCGTACTGTTTGCTCCCTCCACGTTCTCGTTGTCAGTTTTCCTGTTCGTGTCCCTGGTCCAAGTTTTTGATCCTGCTCAGCAGCGCTTTTGGTTTTGTTTTTTTTTGTTAAATAAACCCTGTTTTTTTGGAACTCCTGCCTCTCGCTCTCCTGCGTCTGGGTCCTCAAACAACCAACCCTGACAGAAAAAGACAAGACCAGATATACACAGGGGATAACGAGACACAGGTGCGGACAATCTGGGCAGATAAGAAACAGGAGAGAGAACTGAAAACACAAACTGGGGGAAATGTCAAAACCCTGACAGGATCCTGCTTAGTTGGAGTCATCTCTGATGGGCATCATTTTCAGTCATCGCAACCACGTTACTAAAACGTCTATGTTACTGTATGTAACTGTGGAATAGATTTGAAGTATTCGAGTCCAGGATTCTGGCACAGGTACGACTTGAACGTGACTTGACTCGGACGTTCACACTTCATGGCCTGGACTTGGACTCACACTCGTGCATCAACAGCATTCAGGCGTGTACACAAGAGGGGATTCTTTAGACTTTTACTTTATCTGCCACAATGATTTGGCATAAAAGCCACATACGGTTCAGCTTTTGTTTTCTGCCAGATGGACAGTCCCGCTTGTAATCAGTTCACGCTGTACATGCGTAATGTTTACGAACAAACAAAAGATGCTAAACCGCGCCGAGGACACGTATGGGCCGGGCTTTTGTTATCCTCTTTCAGAAGCTGCTGGTCTGCTGCCGCCACGCAGAGCAGCAGCTGCACGTTGGCCTTTCACTGAAACTGTTCATCTGAAAGTTATTGTAAGGTTTGTTGAATTTACTGTAAAGCATTTGGACAAAACGCTACTGCTGAATGTTAAAAGAACGTATGTAACGTACGTCTCTCAGCATTGATGCTGGTAGATGTTTAAAAAAGGTGTTTTAAATAGTGTGCAGCTTACAAAAGATGTGTGGTTTGGATTGGAGTTAACCTGGACTTGGCTCGGATCAACGCTGCTTGTTTTCTTTAATTGAACTTGACTCAAAGTCGAACACGAGACTGGACTCCGACTCGGGCTCTGATGACTCGACCCCAGCGCTGACGGATACCCAAACACTGAGGTTGCTCCATATTCCTCTCCAGCCTTTAAGCAGATCACCTGCTCTTGATCTTATGTCTTCAGAAATCCCCTTTTGGTGAGGCATGGTTCAAATTAGGATGTGCTTCAGCTTGAAATATTTGAGTGTCTCTCTGCATACAAAGTAGCTCTCTACCACATCTCAAAAATCTTATCATTAATAAATCTCCAGGAGCACAAACTACTGCAACTTTCTAACTTTCTATTGCCATTCTACGCAGAGGTGGGTAGTAACGAGTTACATTTACTCCGTTACATTTACTTGAGTACGTTTTGGGAAATTTTGTACTTTTAGGAGTAGTTTTGAATCACTATACTTTTTACTTTTACTTGAGTAAATTTGTGAAGTAACTGTACTCTTACTCTGCTACATTAGGCTACGTTGAGCTGTTACTTTTCTTTTATCCCTTTTATCCGCGTACGCGTCAATCTCATGACATCACTGGGTGATTCTTTGGGAAAAATGTTTGTTTTTGCATGTTTTGTCACATTTACACAGACTCAAACACACACAGAGTTTCTATGAGTTCATGGGCTTGTTCTAGTTCTGCTGGTTAAAAAAGAAAAGTAAAAAAGGCTTTACATTTTGTTTGTTTTTTATTCTGTTATTTTATTTATTTTATTATTTATTAAAGTACTTGAATTTATTTTAAGCTTATTTTAGTTTAAGCTATATTCTATTTTTTTATTCATTTTATTAGGGCCCGAGCACTTGCAGTGCGAAGGCCCTATTGTATTTGCAGGAATTTTTATTATTAGGGCCCGAGCACTTGCAGTGCGAAGGCCCTATTGTATTTGCAGGAATTTTTATTATTAGGGCCCGAGCACCTTCAGTGCGAAGGCCCTATTGTATTTGCAGGAATTTTTATTATTATTATTATTATTATTATTATTATTATTTTCCTGACAAAGTGAAGGCCTTTTTGCCCCCCTTAACATGCCCAAAAAGTCACCAAATTTTGCACCCTAGTCAGGCCTGGCGAAAAATTTGATATTTAAAGGTTTGCATTAATGGGCGTGGCAAAATGGCTCAACAGCGCCCCCTTGAAAACTTTGTGCCTCAAGCCCCACGATACTGTTAGACGTACATGGACGAAAATCGGTACACACCTGTATCATGGGACAACTTAAACAAAAGTCTCTTGGGGTCATGCCCGAAACCGAACAGGATGTCGGCCATTTTGAATTAGTCGTGTCATTTTGGCGAAATTTATGCCATTCCTTCGAAAGTTAATTCAGCCCGAACCGTAACGTTCCCCCAAGTGTGTTATACATCAAAATGTGCGTCTCAATCATCCGACCCCACGCATTACTTTTCTCTTTCGAAAGCGTTACCGTGGCGACGCTAGACGCCAAAAAGCGTGCCCACCCTTCATCTGATTGGTTCAGACAGAAAAAACTTTGCGCCTCAAGCCCCATAATACGCTTTGACGTACATGAACGAAAATCGGTACACACCTGTATCATGTCGCAACTAAAAGAAAAGTCTCTTGGCGCCATGGCCGAAACCGAACAGGAAGTCGGCCATTTTGAACATTCTGCATTAATCGCGTAATTTTGGAGCAATATATGCCATTCCTTCGAGAGTTAATTCAGCCCGAACCGTATCGTGAACCCAGATGTGTTATACATCAAAATGTGCGTCTCCATCCTGCGACTACACGCATTACTTTTCTCTTTCCAAAGTGTTACCGTGGCGACGCTAGACGCCAACAAGCGCACCCCCCCTTCATGTGATTGGTCCATATTTGATAGTTCCCCAAAAGGCACCAAATTTTGCACCCAAGCCAGGCCTGGCGAAAAATTTGGTATTTAATGGTTTGCATTAATTGGCGTGGCAGAATGGCTCAACAGCGCCCCCTTGAAAACTTTGTGCCTCAAGCCCCGCAATACTGTTAGACGTACATGCACGGAAATCGGTACACACCTGTATCATGGCGCAACTTAAACAAAAGTCTCTTGGGGTCATGCCCGAAACCGAACAGGATGTCAGCCATTTTGAATTAATCGTGTCATTTTGGCGAAATTTATGCCATTCATTCGGCAGTTAATTCAGCCCGAACTTTAACGTGTCCCCGAGTGTGTTATACATCAAAATGTGCGTCTCCATCCTGCGACTACGCGCATTACTTTTCTCTTTCAAAAGTGTTACCGTGGCGACGCTAGACGCCAAAAGGCGCGCCCCCCCTTCATCTGATTGGTCCATATTTGATAGTTCTCCAAAAGTCACCAAATTTTGCATGCAAGCCAGGCCTGGTGATAAATTTGATATTTCATGCTTTGCATTAATGGGCGTTGCCTAACGGCTCAACAGCGCCCCCTAGAATACTTTTCTCTGCCATAACTTTTGAATGGTTTGACATAGAGAGTCGTGGGTGGTGTCATCAGATTCTTTATGGAGCCCTTGACCTTCATTGGCCTGAATTAGCCCCGCCCCTTCTTCTGATTGGTTGTCCCTTTTTTCTGCTATAACTTTTGAATTGTTTGACATAGGAAGTCGTGGGTAGTGTCATGGGACTCTGTAATGAGTCCTTAAGCTTCGTTAGCCTTAATTAGCCCCGCCCCTTCTTCTGATTGGTTGTCCCGATTTTCTGCTATAACTTTTGAATGGTTTGACATAGAGAGTCGTGGGTGGTGTCATCAGATTCTGTATGGAGTCCTTGACTTTCATTGGCCTGAATTAGCCCCGCCCCTTCTTCTGATTGATTGTCCCTTTTTTCTGCTATAGCTTTTCAATGGTTTGACATAGGAAGTCGTGGGTGGTGTCATTTCTGATATGCTTATGGGGGGGCGGTGGCCGTGAGTGCGAGGGCCCGTTCATTGCTGCTTGCAGCTTTAATTATTATTATTATTTTTCTTCTGACAAAGTGATGGCCTTTTTGCCCCCCTTAACATGCCCAAAAAGTCACCAAATTTTGCACCCAAGTCAGGCCTGGCGAAAAATTTGATATTTAATGGTTTGCATTAATGGGCGTGGCAAAATGGCTCAACAGCGCCCCCTTGAAAACTTTGTGCCTCAAGCCCCACGATACGGTTTGACGTACATGCACGAAAATCGGTACACACCTGTATCATGGGACAACTTAAAGAAAAGTCTCTTGGAGCCATGCCCGAAACCGAACAGGAAGTCGGCCATTTTGAATAAATTGTGTCATTTTGGCGAAATTTATGCCATTCCTTCGAGAGTTAATTCAGCCCGAACCGTAACGTGCACCCAGGTGTATTATACATCAAAATGTGCGTCTCCCTCCTGCGACCACACGCATTACTTTTCTCTTTCAAAAGCGTTACCGTGGCGACGCTAGACGCCAAAAAGCGCGCCCACCCTTCATCTGGTTGGTTCAGACAGAAAAATCTTTGCGCCTCAAGCCCCATAATACGGTTTGACGTACATGAACGAAAATTGGTACACTCCTGTATCATGTCGCAACTAAAAGAAAAGTCTCTTGGCGCCATGGCCGAAACCGAACAGGAAGTCGGCCATTTTGAACATTCTGAATTAATCGCGTAATTTTGGAGCAATATATGCCATTCCTTCGACAGTTAATTCAGCCCGAACCGTATCGTGAACCCAGATGTGTTATACATCAAAATGTGCGTCTCCATCCTGCGACTACACGCATTACTTTTCTCTTTCGAAAGTGTTACCGTGGCGACGCTAGACGCCAACAAGCGCACCCCCCCTTCATCTGATTGGTCCATATTTGATAGTTCCCCAAAAGGCACCAAATTTGGCATGCAAGCCAGGCCTGGTGATAAATTTGATATTTCATGGTTCGCATTAATGGGCGTGGCAAAATGGCTCAACAGCGCCCCCCGGAAAACTTTGTGCCTCAAGCCCCACAATACGGTTTGACGTACATGCACGAAAATCGCTACACACCAGTATCATGGCACAACTTAAAGAAAAGTCTCTTGGAGCCATGGCCAAAACCGAACAGGAAGTCGGCCATTTTGAATAAATTGTGTCATTTTGGCGAAATTTATGCCATTCCTTCGAGAGTTAATTCAGCCCGAACCGTATCGTGCACCCAGGTGTGTTATACATCAAAATGTGCGTCTACATCCTGCGACACCACGCATTACTTTTCTCTTTCAAAAGTGTTACCGTGGCGACGCTAGACGCCAAAAGGCGCGCCCCCCCTTCATGTGATTGGTCCATATTTGATAGTTCTCCAAAAGTCACCAAATTTTGCATGCAAGCCAGGCCTGGTGATAAATTTTATATTTCATGGTTTGCATTAATGGGCGTGGCCTAACGGCTCAACAGCGCCCCCTAGAATACTTTTACCTGCCATAACTTTTGAATGGTTTGACATAGAGAGTCGTGGGTGGTGTCATCAGATTCTGTATGGAGTCCTTGACCTTCATTGGCCTGAATTAGCCCCGCCCCTTCTTCTGATTGGTTGTCCCTTTTTTCTGCTATAAACTTTGAATGGTTTGACATAGGAAGTCGTAGGTGGTGTCAAGGGACTCTGCAATGAGTCCTTGAGCTTCTTTGGCCTGAATTAGCCCCGCCCCTTCTTCTGATTGGTTGTCCCTTTTTTATAATAAAATCGCCACGAGCCGCCAGTCGCTCTCGCGCTGACTCCCGCTTCCTGATTCAAACGTCTGCCGGCCCCGCCCCCCGACCAATCGGTGGCGAGTAGGGTGATGACGGCCCCGCCTCCCGACCAATCAGTGGCGCGGAGGGTGATGACGGCCCCGCCCCCCGACCAATCGGTGGCGAGTAGGGTGATGACGGCCCCGCCCCCCGACCAATCAGTGGCGAGTAGGGTGATGACGGCCCCGCCCCCCGACCAATCAGCTCCCTGTAATGTGGTGACGTCAGAAATATTCCCAGCTCAGCCCGGTTACAACCTTGGCAGAATGGTTACAGAAAAAGTAATAATTATTATAGTAGGGTTTTACTAATATTTATAACTTACAAATATTTAAAAAAATTAGAAAAAACAGCTCCAGACTTACATTACTAAATATCGATATGTTGGTCTCTCCTAAGTCAGTAGGTCAAACAGAAATGAGTAGCTGAGTCTTAGCTCAGCCAGAGCGTTCCCGTCTTTGGAGTCAGAGATCAGAGTTCGATTCCCGCAGTATCCAGACTTTTTTGTCAGCAATTTTTTTTTTTCTACATCAATATGTGGGGGACATGGGACATGTGCGTCCCTGTCCTGCAACGACGCACATTACTTTTCTCATTTAAAAGCGTTACCGCGGCAACGCTAGACACCAAAAAGTGCGCCCACCCTTCATCTGATTGGTTGAGAGGGAAAAAACTTTGAGCCTCAAGCCCCATAATACGGTTTGACGTACATGAACGAAAATCGGTACACACCTGTATCATGTCGCAACTTAAAGAAAAGTCTCTTGGCGCCATGGCCGAAATTGAACAGGAAGTCGGCCATTTTGAATAAATTGTGTCATTTTGGCGAAATTTATTCCATTCTTTCGGCAGTTAATTCAGCCCGAACCGTAACGTGCACCCAGGTGTGTTATACATCAAAATGTGTGTCTCCATCCTGCGACACCACGCATTACTTTTCTCTTTCAAAAGTGTTACCGTGGCGACGCTAGACGCCAAAAGGCGCGCCCCCCCTTCATGTGATTGGTCCATATTTGATAGTTCTCCAAAAGTCACCAAATTTTGCATGCAAGCCAGACTTGGCGATAAATTTGATATTTCATGGTTTGCATTAATGGGCGTGGCCTAACGGCTCAACAGCGCCCCCTAGAATACTTTTCTCTGCCATAACTTTTGAATGGTTTCACATAGAGAGTCGTGGGTGGTGTCATGGGACTCTGTAATGAGTTAAGCTTCGTTGGCCTTAATTAGCCCGCCCCTTCTTCTGATTGGTTGTCCCGATTTTCTGCTATAACTTTTGAATGGTTTGACATAGAGAGTCGTGGGTGGTGTCATCAGATTCTTTATGGAGTCCTTGACCTTCATTGGCCTGAATTAGCCCCGCCCCTTCTTCTGATTGGTTGTCCTTTTTTTATAATAAAATCGCTGCGAGCCGCCAGTCGCTCTCGCGCTGACTCCCGCTTCCTGATTCAAACATCTGCCGGCCCCGCCCCCTGACCAATCAGTGGCGAGTAGGGTGATGACGGCCCCGCCCCCCGACCAATCAGTGGCGAGTATGGTGATGACGGCCCCGCCCCCCGACCAATCAGTGGCGAGTAGGGTGATGACGGCCCCGCCCCCCGACCAATCAGTGGCGAGTATGGTGATGACGGCCCCGCCCCCCGACCAATCAGTGGCGAGTAGGGTGATGACGGCCCCGCCCCCCGACCAATCAGTGGTGAGTAGGGTGATGACGGCCCCGCCCCCCGACCAATCAGTGGCGAGTATGGTGATGCCGGCCCCGCCCCCCGACCAATCAGCTCCCTGTAATGTGGTGACCTCAGAAATATTCCCGGCTCAGCCCGGTTACAACCTTGGCAGAATGGTTACAGAAAAAGTAATAATTAAAATAGTAGGGTTTTACTAATATTTATAACTTACAAATATTTAAAAAATTAGGAAAAAAAAGTTCCAGACATTTTTTCGCTATGTTGGTCTGTCCTAAGCCAGTAGGTCAATTGAAAGGAATAGCTGAGACTTAGCTCAGCCAGAGCATATTGGTCTTTGGTGCCAGAGGTTGGGAGTTCAAGCCTGGCAATATGCTGAAATTTTTGTCAGCAATTTTTGTGTTTTTTTTACATCAAAATGTTCGTCTCTGTCCTGTGACGACGCACATTACTTCTCTCTTTCAAAAGTGTTACCGTGGCGACGCTAGACGCGAAAAAGCGCTCGTCCCCTTCATCTGATTGGTCCATATTTGATAGTTCTCCAAAAGTCACCAAATTTTGCATGCAAGCCAGGCCTGGTGATAAATTTGATATTTCATGGTTTGCATTAATGGGCGTGGCCTAACGGCTGAACAGCGCCCCCTAGAATACTTTTCTCTGCCATAACTTTTGAATGGTTTGACATAAAGAGTCGTGGGTGGTGTCATGGGACTCGGTATTGAGTCCTTGACCTTCATTGGCCTGAATTAGCCCCGCCCCTTCTTCTGATTGGTTGTTCCTTTTTTCTGCTATAACTTTTGAATGGTTTGACATAGAGAGTCGTGGGTGGTGTCATTTCTGATATGCTTATGGGGGGCGGTGGCCGTGAGTGCGAGGGCCCGTTCATCGCTGCTTGCAGCTTTAATATTATTATTATTTTTCTTCTGACAAAGTGATGGCCTTTTTGCCCCCCTTAACATGCTCAAAAAGTCACCAAATTTTGCACCCAAGTCAGGCCTGGCGAAAAATTTGATATTTAATGGTTTGCATTAATGGGCGTGGCAAAATGGCTCAACAGCGCCCCCTTGAAAACTTTGTGCCTCAAGCCCCACGATACGGTTTGACGTACATGCACGAAAATCGGTACACACCTGTATCATGGGACAACTTAAAGAAAAGTCTCTTGCCGTCATGCCCGAAACCGAACAGGAAGTCGGCCATTTTGAATTAATCGTGTCACTTTGGCGCAATTTATGCCATTCCTTCGGCAGTTAATTCAGCCCGAACCGTAACGTGCACCCAGGTGTATTATACATCAAAATGTGCGTCTCCCTCCTGCGACCACACGCATTACTTTTCTCTTTCAAAAGCGTTACCGTGGCGACGCTAGACGCCAAAAAGCGCGCCCACCCTTCATCTGGTTGGTTCAGACAGAAAAAACTTTGCGCCTCAAGCCCCATAATACGGTTTGACGTACATGAACGAAAATTGGTACACTCCTGTATCATGTCGCAACTAAAAGAAAAGTCTCTTGGCGCCATGGCCGAAATCGAACAGGAAGTCGGCCATTTTGAACATTCTGAATTAATTGCGTAATTTTGGAGCAATATATGCCATTCTTCGAGAGTTAATTCAGCCCGAACCGTATCGTGAACCCAGATGTGTTATACATCAAAATGTGCGTCTCCATCCTGCGACTACACGCATTACTTTTCTCTTTCGAAAGTGTTACCGTGGCGACGCTAGACGCCAACAAGCGCACCCCCCCTTCATCTGATTGGTCCATATTTGATAGTTCCCCAAAAGGCACCAAATTTGGCATGCAAGCCAGGCCTGGTGATAAATTTGATATTTCATGGTTTGCATTAATGGGCGTGGCAAAATGGCTCAACAGCGCCCCCCGGAAAACTTTGTGCCTCAAGCCCCACAATACGGTTTGACGTACATGCACGAAAATCGCTACACACCTGTATCATGGCACAACTTAAAGAAAAGTCTCTTGGAGCCATGTCCAAAACCGAACAGGATGTCGGCCATTTTGAATAAATTGTGTCATTTTGGCGAAATTTATGCCATTCCTTCGAGAGTTAATTCAGCCCGAACCGTATCGTGCACCCAGGTGTGTTATACATCAAAATGTGCGTCTACATCCTGCGACACCACGCATTACTTTTCTCTTTTAAAAGTGTTACCGTGGCGACGCTAGACGCCAAAAGGCGCGCCCCCCCTTCATGTGATTGGTCCATATTTGATAGTTCTCCAAAAGTCACCAAATTTTGCATGCAAGCCAGGCCTGGTGATAAATTTTATATTTCATGGTTTGCATTAATGGGCGTGGCCTAACGGCTCAACAGCGCCACCTTGAATACTTTTCTCTGCCATAACTTTTGAATGGTTTGACATAGAGAGTCGTGGGTGGTGTCATCAGATTCTGTATGGAGTCCTTGACCTTCATTGGCCTGAATTAGCCCCGCCCCTTCTTCTGATTGGTTGTCCCTTTTTTCTGCTATAAACTTTGAATGGTTTGACATAGGAAGTCGTAGGTGGTGTCAAGGGACTCTGCAATGAGTCCTTGAGCTTCTTTGGCCTGAATTAGCCCCGCCCCTTCTTCTGATTGGTTGTCCCTTTTTTATAATAAAATCGCCACGAGCCGCCAGTCGCTCTCGCGCTGACTCCCGCTTCCTGATTCAAACGTCTGCCGGCCCCGCCCCCCGACCAATCGGTGGCGAATAGGGTGATGACGGCCCCGCCCCCCGACCAATCGGTGGCGAGTAGGGTGATGACGGCCCCGCCCCCCGACCAATCGGTGGCGAGTAGGGTGATGACGGCCCCGCCCCCCGACCAATCAGTGGCGAGTAGGGTGATGACGGCCCCGCCCCCCGACCAATCAGCTCCCTGTAATGTGGTGACGTCAGAAATATTCCCAGCTCAGCCCGGTTACAACCTTGGCAGAATGGTTACAGAAAAAGTAATAATTAAAATAGTAGGGTTTTACTAATATTTATAACTTACAAATATTTAAAAAAATTAGAAAAAACTTTAAATTTAAAAGCGTTACCGCGGCAACGCTAGACACCAAAAAGTGCGCCCACCCTTCATCTGATTGGTTCAGAGGGAAAAAACTTTGAGCCTCAAGCCCCATAATACGGTTTGACGTACATGAACGAAAATCGGTACACACCTGTATCATGTCGCAACTTAAAGAAAAGTCTCTTGGCGCCATGGCCGAAATTGAACAGGAAGTCGGCCATTTTGAATTAATTGTGTAATTTTGGCGCAATTAATGCCATTCCTTCGGCAATTAATACGGCCCGAACCGTAACGTGCATCTAGGTGACTTATACCTCAAAATGTGCGTCTCCATCTTGCGACTACGCGCATTACTTTTCTCTTTCAAAAGTGTTACCGTGGCGATGCTAGACGCCAAAAAGCGTGCCCCCTTAATCTGATTGGTCCATATTTGATAGTTCTCCAAAAGTCACCAAATTTTGCATGCAAGCCAGGCCTGGTGATAAATTTGATATTTCATGGTTTGCATTAATGGGCGTGGCAAAATGGCTCAACAGCACCCCCCGGAAAACTTTTCTCTGCCATAACTTTTGAATGGTTTGACATAAAGAGTCATGGGTGGTGTCATGGGACTCGGTATTGAGTCCTTGACCATAATTGGTGAAAATTAGCCCCGCCCCTTCTTTTGATTGGTTGTCCCTATTTCCTGCTATAACTTTTGAATGATTTGACATGGAGAGTCGTGGGTGGTGTCATCAGACTCTGTATGGAGTCCTTGACCTTCATTGGCCTGAATTAGCCCCGCCCCTTCTTCTGATTGGTTGTCCCTTTTTTCTGCTATAACTTTTCAATGGTTTGACATAGGAAGTCGTGGGTGGTGTCATTTCTGATACTTATGGGGGGCGGTGGCCGTGAGTGCGAGGGCCCGTTCATCGCTGCTTGCAGCTTTAATTATTATTATTATTATTTTCCTGACAAAGTGAAGGCCTTTTTGCCCCCCTTAACATGCCCAAAAAGTCACCAAATTTTGCACCCTAGTCAGGCCTGGCGAAAAATTTGATATTTAAAGGTTTGCATTAATGGGCGTGGCAAAATGGCTCAACAGCGCCCCCTTGAAAACTTTGTGCCTCAAGCCCCACGATACTGTTAGACGTACATGGACGAAAATCGGTACACACCTGTATCATGGGACAACTTAAACAAAAGTCTCTTGGGGTCATGCCCGAAACCGAACAGGATGTCGGCCATTTTGAATTAATCGTGTCATTTTGGCGAAATTTATGCCATTCATTCGGCAGTTAATTCAGCCCGAACTGTAACGTGTCCCCAAGTGTGTTATACATCAAAATGTGCGTCTCCATCCTGCGACTACGCGCATTACTTTTCTCTTTCAAAAGTGTTACCGTGGCGACGCTAGACGCCAAAAGGCGCGCCCCCCCTTCATCTGATTGGTCCATATTTGATAGTTCTCCAAAAGTCACCAAATTTTGCATGCAAGCCAGGCCTGGTGATAAATTTGATATTTCATGCCTTGCATTAATGGGCGTGGCCTAACGGCTCAACAACGCCCCCTAGAATACTTTTCTCTGCCATAACTTTTGAATGGTTTGACATAGAGAGTCGTGGGTGGTGTCATCAGATTCTTTATGGAGCCCTTGACCTTCATTGGCCTGAATTAGCCCCGCCCCTTCTTCTGATTGGTTGTCCCTTTTTTCTGCTATAACTTTTGAATTGTTTGACATAGGAAGTCGTGGGTAGTGTCATGGGACTCTGTAATGAGTCCTTAAGCTTCGTTAGCCTTAATTAGCCCCGCCCCTTCTTCTGATTGGTTGTCCCGATTTTCTGCTATAACTTTGGAATGGTTTGACATAGAGAGTCGTGGGTGGTGTCATCAGATTCTGTATGGAGTCCTTGACTTTCATTGGCCTGAATTAGCCCCGCCCCTTCTTCTGATTGATTGTCCCTTTTTTCTGCTATAGCTTTTCAATGGTTTGACATAGGAAGTCGTGGGTGGTGTCATTTCTGATATGCTTATGGGGGGGCGGTGGCCGTGAGTGCGAGGGCCCGTTCATTGCTGCTTGCAGCTTTAATTAGGGCCCGAGCACCTTCAGTGCGAAGGCCCTATTGTATTTGCAGGAATTTTTATTAGGGCCCGAGCACTTGCAGTGCGAAGGCCCTATTGTATTTGCAGGAATTTTTATTATTATTAGGGCCCGAGCACTTGCAGTGCGAAGGCCCTATTGTATTTGCAGGAATTTTTATTATTATTATTATTATTATTATTATTTTCCTGACAAAGTGAAGGCCTTTTTGCCCCCCTTAACATGCCCAAAAAGTCACCAAATTTTGCACCCTAGTCAGGCCTGGCGAAAAATTTGATATTTAAAGGTTTGCATTAATGGGCGTGGCAAAATGGCTCAACAGCGCCCCCTTGAAAACTTTGTGCCTCAAGCCCCATGATACGGTTTGACGTACATGCACGAAAATCGCTACACACCTGTATCATGGGACAACTTAAACAAAAGTCTCTTGGGGTCATGCCCGAAACCGAACAGGATGTCGGCCATTTTGAATTAGTCGTGACATTTTGGCGAAATTTATGCCATTCCTTCGAAAGTTAATTCAGCCCGAACCGTAACGTGCCCCCAAGTGTGTTATACATCAAAATGTGCGTCTCCCTCCTGCGACCACACGCATTACTTTTCTCTTTCAAAAGCGTTACCGTGGCGACGCTAGACGCCAAAAAGCGCGCCCACCCTTCATCTCGTTGCTTCAGACAGAAAAAACTTTGCGCCTCAAGCCCCATAATACGGTTTGACGTACCTGAACGAAAATCGGTACACTCCTGTATCATGTCGCAACTAAAAGAAAAGTCTCTTGGCGCCATGGCCGAAACCGAACAGGAAGTCGGCCATTTTGAACATTCTGAATTAATCGCGTAATTTTGGAGCAATATATGCCATTCCTTCGAGAATTAATTCAGCCCGAACCGTATCGTAAACCCAGATGTGTTATACATCAAAATGTGCGTCTCCATCCTGCGACTACACGCATTACTTTTCTCTTTGAAAAGTGTTACCGTGGCGACGCTAGACGCCAACAAGCGCACCCCCCCTTCATCTGATTGGTCCATATTTGATAGTTCCCCAAAAGGCACCAAATTTGGCATGCAAGCCAGGCCTGGCGATAAATTTGATATTTCATGGTTTGCATTAATGGGCGTGGCAAAATGGCTGAACAGCGCCCCCCGGAAAACTTTGTGCCTCAAGCCCCACAATACGGTTTGACGTACATGCACGAAAATCGCTACACACCTGTATCATGGCACAACTTAAAGAAAAGTCTCTTGGAGCCATGGCCGAAACCGAACAGGATGTCGGCCATTTTGAATAAATTGTGTCATTTTGGCGAAATTTATGCCATTCCTTCGGCAGTTAATTCAGCCCGAACCGTAACGTGCACCCAGGTGTGTTATACATCAAAATGTGCGTCTACATCCTGCGACACCACGCATTACTTTTCTCTTTCAAAAGTGTTACCGTGGCGACGCTAGACGCCAAAAGGCGCGCCCCCCCTTCATGTGATTGGTCCATATTTGATAGTTCCCCAAAAGTCACCAAATTTTGCATGCAAGCTAGACTTGGCGATAAATTTGATATTTCATGGTTTGCATTAATGGGCGTGGCCTAACGGCTCAACAGCGCCCCCTAGAATACTTTTCTCTGCCATAACTTTTGAATGGTTTGACATAGAGAGTTGTGGGTGATGTCATGGGACTCTGTAATGAGTCCTCAAGCTTCGTTGGCCTTAATTAGCCCCGCCCCTTCTTCTGATTGGTTGTCCCTTTTTTCTGCTATAACTTTTGAATGGTTTGACATAGGAAGTCGTGGGTGGTGTCATGGGACTCTGTAATGAGTCCTTAAGCTTCGTTGGCCTTAATTAGCCCCGCCCCTTCTTCTGATTGGTTGTCCCGATTTTCTGCTATAACTTTGGAATGGTTTGACATAGAGAGTCGTGGGTGGTGTCATCAGATTCTGTATGGAGTCCTTGACCTTCATTGGCCTGAATTAGCCCCGCCCCTTCTTCTGATTGGTTGTCCCTTTTTTCTGCTATATCTTTTGAATGGTTTGACATAGGAAGTCGTGGGTGGTGTCATTTCTGATACTTATGGGGGGCGGTGGCCGTGAGTGCGAGGGCCCGTTCATTGCTGCTTGCAGCTTTAATTATTATTATTATTATTAAGTGATGGCCTTTTTGCCCCCCTTAACATGCCCAAAAAGTCACCAAATTTTGCACCCAAGTCAGGCCTGGCGAAAAATTTGATATTTAATGGTTTGTATTAATGGGCGTGACAAAATGGCTCAACAGCGCCCCCTTGAAAACTTTGTGCCTCAAGCCCCACGATACGGTTTGACGTACATGCACGAAAATCGGTACACACCTCTATCATGGGACAACTTAAAGAAAAGTCTATTGCCGTCATGCCCGAAACCGAACAGGAAGTCGGCCATTTTGAATTAATCGTGTCACTTTGGCGCAATTTATGCCATTCCTTCGGCAGTTAATTCAGCCCGAACCGTAACGTGCACCCAGGTGTATTATACATCAAAATGTGCGTCTCCCTCCTGCGACCACACGCATTACTTTTCTCTTTCAAAAGCGTTACCGTGGCGACGCTAGACGCCAAAAAGCGTGCCCACCCTTCATCTGGTTGGTTCAGACAGAAAAAACTTTGCGCCTCAAGCCCCATAATACGGTTTGACGTACATGAACGAAAATCGGTACACACCTGTATCATGTCGCAACTAAAAGAAAAGTCTCTTGGCGCCATGGCCGAAACCGAACAGGAAGTCGGCCATTTTGAACATTCTGAATTAATTGCGTAATTTTGGAGCAATATATGCCATTCCTTCGAGAGTTAATTCAGCCCGAACCGTATTGTGAACCCAGATGTGTTATACATCAAAATGTGCGTCTCCATCCTGCGACTACACGCATTACTTTTCTCTTTCAAAAGTGTTAGTGTGGCGACGCTAGAAGCCAACAAGCGCACCCCCCCTTCATGTGATTGGTCCATATTTGATAGTTCTCCAAAAGTCACCAAATTTTGCATGCAAGCCAGACTTGGCGATAAATTTGATATTTCATGGTTTGCATTAATGGGTGTGGCCTAACGGCTCAACAGCGCCCCCTAGAATACTTTTATCTGCCATAACTTTTGAATGGTTTGACATAGGAAGTTGTGGGTGGTGTCATGGGACTCTGTAATGAGTTCTTAAGCGTCGTTGGCCTTAATTAGCCCCGCCCCTTCTTCTGATTGGTTGTCCAGTTTTTCTGCCATAACTTTTGAATGGTTTGACATAGAGAGTCGTGGGTGGTGTCATCAGATTCTGTATGGAGTCCTTGACCTTCATTGGCCTGAATTAGCCCCGCCCCTTCTTCTGATTGGTTGTCCCTTTTTTCTGCTATAACTTTTGAATGGTTTGACATAGGGAGTCGTGGGTGGTATCATGGGACTCTGTAATGAGTTCTTAAGCTTCGTTGGCCTTATTTAGCCCCGCCCCTTCTTCTGATTGGTTGTCCCGATTTTCTGCCATAACTTTTGAATGGTTTGACATAGAGAGTCGTGGGTGGTGTCATCAGATTCTGTATGGAGTCCTTGACCTTCATTGGCCTGAATTAGCCCCGCCCCTTCTTCTGATTGGTTGTCCCTTTTTTCTGCTATAACTTTTGAATGGTTTGACATAGGGAGTCGTGGGTGGTATCATGGGACTCTGTAATGAGTTCTTGAGCTTCGTTGGCCTTATTTAGCCCCGCCCCTTCTTCTGATTGGTTGTCCCGATTTTCTGCCATAACTTTTGAATGGTTTGACATAGAAAGTCGTGGGTGGTGTCATCAGATTCTGTATGGAGTCCTTGACCTTCATTGGCCTGAATTAGCCCCGCCCCTTCTTCTGATTGGTTGTCCCGTTTTTCTGCCATAACTTTTGAATGGTTTGACATAGAGAGTCGTGGGTGGTGTCATCAGACTCTGTATGGAGTCCTTGACCTTCATTGGCCAAAATTAGCTCCGCCCCTTCTTCTGATTGGTTGTTCCTTTTTTCTGCTATAACTTTTGAATGGTTTGACATAGAGAGTCGTGGGTGGTGTCATTTCTGATATGCTTATGGGGGGCGGTGGACGTGAGTGCGAGGGCCCGTTCATCGCTGCTTGCAGCTTTAATTATTATTATTATTATTTTCCTGACAAAGTGAAGGCCTTTTTGCCCCCCTTAACATGCCCAAAAAGTCACCAAATTTTGCACCCTAGTCAGGCCTGGCGAAAAATTTGATATTTAATGGTTTGCATTAATGGGCGTGGCAAAATGGCTCAACAGCGCCCCCTAGAAAACTTTGTGCCTCAAGCCCCACGATACGGTTTGACGTACATGACCGAAAATCGGTACACACCTGTATCATGGCGCAACTGAAAGAAAAGTCTCTTGGCGTCATGCCCGAAACCGAACAGGAAGTCGGCCATTTTGAATTAGTCGTGTCATTTTGGCTAAATTTATGCCATTCCTTCGAAAGTTAATTCAGCCCGAACCGTAACGTGCCCCCAAGTGTGTTATACATCAAAATGTGCGTCTCCATCCTGCGACAACACGCATTACTTTTCTCTTTCAAAAGCGTTACCGTGGCGGCGCTAGACGCCAAAAAGCGCGCCCACCCTTCATCTGATTGGTTCAGACAGAAAAAACTTTGTGCCTCAAGCCCCATAATACGGTTTGACGTACATGAACGAAAATCAGTACACTCCTGTATCATGTCGCAACTAAAAGAAAAGTCTCTTGGCGCCATGGCCGAAACCGACCAGGAAGTCGGCCATTTTGAACATTCTGAATTAATTGCGTAATTTTGGAGCAATATATGCCATTCCTTCGAGAGTTAATTCAGCCCGAACGGTATCGTGAACCCAGATGTGTTATACATCAAAATGTGCGTCTCCATCCTGCGACTACACGCATTACTTTTCTCTTTCGAAAGTGTTACCGTGGCGACGCTAGACGCCAACAAGCGCACCCCCCCTTCATCTGATTGGTCCATATTTGATAGTTCCCCAAAAGGCACCAAATTTGGCATGCAAGCCAGGCCTGGCGATAAATTTGATATTTCATGGTTTGCATTAATGGGCGTGGCAAAATGGCTCAACAGCGCCCCCCGGAAAACTTTGTGCCTCAAGCCCCACAATACGGTTTGACGTACATGCACGAAAATCGATACACACCTGTATCATGTCGCAACTTAAAGAAAAGTCTCTTGGAGCCATGGCCGAAACCGAACAGGAAGTCAGCCATTTTGAATTAATTGTGTAATTTTGGCGCAATTTATGCCATTCCTTCGGCAGTTAATTCAGCCCGAACCGTAACGTGCACCCAGGTGTGTTATACACCAAAATGTGCGTCTCCATCGTGCGACACCACGCATTACTTTTCTCTTTCAAAAGTGTTACCGTGGCGACGCTAGACGCGAAAAAGCGCACCCACCCTTCATCTGATTGGTCCATATTTGATAGTTCTCCAAAAGTCACCAAAATTTGCATGCAAGCCAGGCCTGGCGATAAATGTGATATTTCATGGTTTGCATTAATGGGCGTGGCCTAACGGCTCAACAGCGCCCCCTAGAAAACTTTTCTCTGCCATAACTTTTGAATGGTTTCACATAGAGAGTCGTGGGTGGTGTCATGGGACTCTTTAATGAGTCCTTAAGCTTCGTTGGCCTTAATTAGCCCCGCCCCTTCTTCTGATTGGTTGTCCCGATTTTCTGCTATAACTTTTGAATGGTTTGACATAGAGAGTCGTGGGTGGTGTCATCAGATTCTTTATGGAGTCCTTGACCTTCATTGGCCTGAATTAGCCCCGCCCCTTCTTCTGATTGGTTGTCCTTTTTTTATAATAAAATTGCCGCGAGCCGCCAGTCGCTCTCGCGCTGACTCCCGCTTCCTGATTCAAACGTCTGCCGGCCCCGCCCCCTGACCAATCAGTGGCGAGTAGGGTGATGGCGGCCCCGCCCCCGACCAATCAGTGGCGAGTAGGGTGATGACGGCCCCGCCCCCCGACCAATCAGTGGCGAGTAGGGTGATGACGGCCCCGCCCCCCGACCAATCAGCTCCCTGTAATGTGGTGACTTCAGAAATATTCCCGGCTCAGCCCGGTTACAACCTTGGCAGAATGGTTACAGAAAAAGTAATAATTTAAATAGTAGAGTTTTACTAATATTTATAACTTACAAATATTTAAAAAATTAGGAAAAAAAAGTTCCAGAATTTTATCGCTATGTTGGTCTGTCCTAAGCCAGTAGGTCAAATAAAAGGAATAGCTGAGACTTAGCTCAGCCAGATTATTGCGGTCTTTGCTGCCAGAGGTTGAGAGTTCAAGCCTGGCTTGATATGCCAAAATTTTTGTCAGCAATTTTTGTGTTTTTTTTACATCAAAATGTTCGTCTCTGTCCTGTGACGACGCACATTACTTTTCTCTTTCCCCCTCTTCTGATTGGTTGTCCCGATTTTCTGCCATAACTTTTGAATTTGAGTGGAGTTTGCGCGCGCAGCTCCTGCGGGGGGAGGGGCTGATGTTCAGCGCGGCCGCCATCTTGGTCGAGGCGCCGCATTGACTGCCTGAGAACGTCGGGCGTGGCCGCCATCTTGGATCGGTATCGCTTTAACTCTAGAGCGTTCACTTCTATTGTGGAAGGAGGTGTCTGCATAAGTAAAATAACTATAACTCACTTGATTTTCAACCGATTTTCACGCGGTTTGCTTTGTTACAAACGGCAGACATGTAGCTATGATACAGGATGCTTGATGTGCGTTAAATATGCAAGCTTTCATGCTAAAATACGTTCTGCAGGTAGTCACACTTCAGGTATACACACACACACACACACATATATATATACAGTGGTGGACAGTAACGGAGTAAATTTACTTGAGTACTGTACTTAAGTACATATCCAGAGGATTTGTACTTTACTTGAGTATTAGATTTCTTTGGTACTTATTACTCTTACTTGAATACATTTCCAAAACAAATATTTTTACTTTTACTCGAGTATATTGCTAGGAAGGCTGAAAAGTACTCGTTACTTTCAGGTCTGCTCTTTTTTCTTCTTCCCTAAAATCCTATTGGACACAAGCTGTTTTTGTCAAAGGAGGAGACCGATCACAGTGCACGCTCTCAGACAGACATTGGGAGACAGCCAAGACAGACATGGGGAGACAGTTTGTTACGCTCTATATTGCTATATTGTACTGGTACATGTCCTTCATGTAAAGTTAAGTGACTTCAACATTGAGTTATTGAAAGCAGAGATGTAGTTTTTTGTGAAGCAGTGGTCTTTGAGGGGGATCCAGACTTAGTTGGATGGTGCAGGTTCATTTGGTTTCAGTTCATGATTGTTAATAAACTCTGCATCATGTGCTGTCCTCTTATGATCCCATTCATTTGATTGGTTTTTGGTGTTTCTGCAGGTTTTATATAACATTGTGGTTCTAAAAGCAGCACATCAGTGCAGCTGGTTTCAAAGAGTTAATTCTCAGAAACCATAGTTAAAAGATCCTTTAATTAATTTAGAAAAAATATAGTAATTTACTGATGTGGAAAATAAGAAATTTACTCTTACTCTTACTTTTACTTAAAGTAAATTTAAAAGCATTTACTTTTGGATACTTAAGTACCTTTAAAAGCAAGTACTTTTCTACTCTTACTCGAGTAATATTTTGACTGAGCTACTTTTACTTGTAACAGAGTAAATTTTGACCAGTAGTATTTGTACTCTTACTCAAGTACTGGGCTCGAGTACTCTGTCCACCTCTGTATATATGTATATATATATATATATATATATATATATATATATATATATATATATATATACACACACACACACACACACAGAGAGACACACACACACACACACACACACAATATACACAATACAAAGTACAGTATAGCATATTAATGAATGTATAAATATATTTGAATAACAGACATAACAAGCTTAAAAACAAAAAACATAACGGATGACAGCATACAATTGTCATAATGGAGAAAAAAAGAAACATTTGGAAGGAGTGTGTGTGTGAGGAATTGTATATTAGTGTTATAAATTGAAATTATATAATAATGCAATCGCTATGATATATAATTTTACAATATAATACAGTCAAAAATATATGAAATGAAGCAACATACAATGCAATAATACAATATGCTATATTACTGGGTACGCTAATATGAAATAACAACATGTAATATAATATGGTATAATAGATTAATATAATATCATACATTCTGGACCATGAGATACAGCTGTACTGTATGATCGTCGTTCATTTGAGTGATCTGATTTTTTTTTTCATGGTTTGCATTAATGGGCGTGTCCTCACGGCTCAACAGCGCCCCTTAGAGTACTTTTTTCTGCCATAACTTTTGAAAGGTTTGACATAGAGAGTCGTGGGTGGTGTCATGGGACTCGGCATTGAGTCCTTGACCATAATTGGTGACAATTAGCCCAGTCCCTTTTTCTGATTGGTTGTCCCTATTTTCTGCTATAACTTTTGAATGTTTTGACATAGAGAGTCGTGGGTGGTGTCATGGGACTCTGTAATGAGTCCTTGATCTTCTTTGCCCTGAATTAGCCCCGCCCCTTCTTCTGACTGGTCGTCCCTTTTTTCTGCTATAACTTTTGAATGGTTTGACATAGAGAGTCGTGGGTGGTGTCATTGGACGCTGTATTGAGTCCTTGACCTTCTTTGGCCTGAATTAGCCCCGCCCCTTCTTCTGATTGGTTGTCCCGATGTTCTACTATAACTTTTGAATGGTTTGACATAGAGAGTCGTGGGTGGTGTCATCAGATTCTGTATGGAGTCCTTGACCTTCATTGGCCTGAATTAGCCCCGCCCCTTCTTCTGATTGGTTGTCCCTTTTTTCTGCTATAACTTTTGAATGGTTTGACATATGAAGTCTTGGGTGGTGTCATTTCTGATATGCTTATGGGGGGCGGTGGCCGTGAGTGCGAGGGCCCGTTCATCGCTGCTTGCAGCTTTAATTATTATTATTATTATTATTTTCCTGACAAAGTGAAGGCCTTTTTGCCCCCCTTAACATGCCCAAAAAGTCACCAAATGTTGCACCCTAGTCAGGCCTGGCGAAAAATTTGATATTTAAAGGTTTGCATTAATGGGCGTGGCAAAATGGCTCAACAGCGCCCCCTTGAAAACTTTGTGCCTCAAGCCCCACGATACTGTTAGACGTACATGGACGAAAATCGGTACACACCTGTATCATGGGACAACTTAAACAAAAGTCTCTTGGGGTCATGCCCGAAACCGAACAGGATGTCGGCCATTTTGAATTAGTCGTGTCATTTTGGCGAAATTTATGCCATTCCTTCGAAAGTTAATTCAGCCCGAACCGTAACGTTCCCCCAAGTGTGTTATACATCAAAATGTGCGTCTCCATCATCCGACCCCACGCATTACTTTTCTCTTTCGAAAGCGTTACCGTGGCGACGCTAGACGCCAAAAAGCGTGCCCACCCTTCATCTGATTGGTTCAGACAGAAAAAACTTTGCGCCTCAAGCCCCATAATACGCTTTGACGTACATGAACGAAAATCGGTACACACCTGTATCATGTCGCAACTAAAAGAAAAGTCTCTTGGCGCCATGGCCGAAACCGAACAGGAAGTCGGCCATTTTGAACATTCTGCATTAATCGCGTAATTTTGGAGCAATATATGCCATTCCTTCGAGAGTTAATTCAGCCCGAACCGTATCGTGAACCCAGATGTGTTATACATCAAAATGTGCGTCTCCATCCTGCGACTACACGCATTACTTTTCTCTTTCCAAAGTGTTACCGTGGCGACGCTAGACGCCAACAAGCGCACCCCCCCTTCATGTGATTGGTCCATATTTGATAGTTCCCCAAAAGGCACCAAATTTTGCACCCAAGCCAGGCCTGGCGAAAAATTTGGTATTTAATGGTTTGCATTAATGGGCGTGGCAAAATGGCTCAACAGCGCCCCCTTGAAAACTTTGTGCCTGAAGCCCCACAATACTGTTAGACGTACATGCACGGAAATCGGTACACACCTGTATCATGGCGCAACTTAAACAAAAGTCTCTTGGGGTCATGCCCGAAACCGAACAGGATGTCGGCCATTTTGAATTAATCGTGTCATTTTGGAGAAATTTATGCCATTCCTTCGGCAGTTAATTCAGCCCGAACCGTAACGTGTCCCCAAGTGTGTTATACATCAAAATGTGCATCTCCATCCTGCGACTACGCGCATTACTTTTCTCTTTCAAAAGTGTTACCGTGGCGACGCTAGACGCCAAAAGGCGCGCCCCCCCTTCATTTGATTGGTCCATATTTGATAGTTCTCCAAAAGTCACCAAATTTTGCATGCAAGCCAGGCCTGGTGATAAATTTGATATTTCATGCCTTGCATTAATGGGCGTGGCAAAATGGCTCAACAGCGCCCCCTAGAATACTTTTCTCTGCCATAACTTTTGAATGGTTTGACATAGAGAGTCGTGGGTGGTGTCATGGGACTCTGTAATGAGTCCTTAAGCTTCGTTAGCCTTAATTAGCCCCGCCCCTTCTTCTGATTGGTTGTCCCGATTTTCTGCTATAACTTTGGAATGGTTTGACATAGAGAGTCGTGGGTGGTGTCATCAGATTCTGTATGGAGCCCTTGACCTTCATTGGCCTGAATTAGCCCCGCCCCTTCTTCTGATTGATTGTCCCTTTTTTCTGCTATAGCTTTTCAATGGTTTGACATAGGAAGTCGTGGGTGGTGTCCTTTCTGATATGCTTATGGGGGGCGGTGGCCGTGAGTGCGAGGGCCCGTTCATTGCTGCTTGCAGCTTTAATTATTATTATTATTATTTTCCTGACAAAGTGAAGGCCTTTTTGCCCCCCTTAACATGCCCAAAAAGTCACCAAATTTTGCACCCTAGCCAGGCCTGGCGAAAAATTTGATATTTAAAGGTTTGCATTAATGGGCGTGGCAAAATGGCTCAACAGCGCCCCCTTGAAAACTTTGTGCCTCAAGCCCCACGATACGGTTTGACGTACATGCACGAAAATCGGTACACACCTGTATCATGGGACAACTTAAACAAAAGTCTCTTGGGGTCATGCCCGAAACCGAACAGGATGTCGGCCATTTTGAATTAGTCGTGTCATTTTGGCGAAATTTATGCCATTCCTTCGAAAGTTAATTCAGCCCGAACCGTAACGTTCCCCCAAGTGTGTTATACATCAAAATGTGCGTCTCCATCCTCCGACCCCACGCATTACTTTTCTCTTTCGAAAGCGTTACCGTGGCGACGCTAGACACCAAAAAGCGTGCCCACCCTTCATCTGAATGGTTCAGACAGAAAAAACTTTGCGCCTCAAGCCCCATAATACGCTTTGACGTACATGAACGAAAATTGGTACACACCTGTATCATGTCGCAACTAAAAGAAAAGTCTCTTGGCGCCATGGCCGAAACCGAACAGGAAGTCGGCCATTTTGAACATTCTGCATTAATCGCGTAATTTTGGAGCAATATATGCCATTCCTTCGAGAGTTAAATCAGCCCGAACCGTATCGTGAACCCAGATGTGTTATACATCAAAATGTGCGTCTCCATCCTGCGACTACACGCATTACTTTTCTCTTTCCAAAGTGTTACCGTGGCGACGCTAGACGCCAACAAGCGCACCCCCCCTTCATGTGATTAGTCCATATTTGATAGTTCCCCAAAAGGCACCAAATTTTGCACCCAAGCCAGGCCTGGCAAAAAATTTGGTATTTAATGGTTTGCATTAATGGGCGTGGCAAAATGGCTCAACAGCGCCCCCTTGAAAACTTTGTGCCTCAAGCCCCACAATACTGTTAGACGTACATGCACGGAAATCGGTACACACCTGTATCATGGCGCAACTTAAACAAAAGTCTCTTGGAACCATGGCCGAAACCGAACAGGATGTCGGCCATTTTGAATAAATCGTGTCATTTTGGCGAAATTTATGCCATTCCTTCGGCAGTTAATTCAGCCCGAACCGTAACGTGTCCCCAAGTG
The DNA here is from genome assembly GCF_033807715.1 of Cololabis saira. Lineage (NCBI taxonomy): Eukaryota > Metazoa > Chordata > Actinopteri > Beloniformes > Belonidae > Cololabis > Cololabis saira. The sequence goes on along the minus strand of NC_084588.1, from coordinate 10,235,560 downwards.
TGTTATACATCAAAATGTGCGTCTCCATCCTGCGACTACGCGCATTACTTTTCTCTTTCAAAAGCGTTACCGTGGCGACGCTAGACGCAAAAGGCGCGCCCCCCCTTCCTCTGATTGGTCCATATTTGATAGTTCTCCAAAAGTCACCAAATTTTGCATGCAAGCCAGGACTGGTGATAAATTTGATATTTCATGGCTTGCATTAATGGGCGTGGCCTAACGGCTCAACAGCGCCCCCTAGAATACTTTTCTCTGCCATAACTTTTGAATGGTTTGACATAGAGAGTCGTGGGTGGTGTCATGGGACTCGGTATTGAGTCCTCAAGCTTCGTTGGCCTTAATTAGCCCCGCCCCTTCTTCTGATTGGTTGTCCCGATTTTCTGCTATAACTTTGGAATGGTTTGACATAGAGAGTCGTGGGTGGTGTCATCAGATTCTTTATGGAGCCCTTGACCTTCATTGGCCTGAATTAGCCCCGCCCCTTCTTCTGATTGGTTGTCCCTTTTTTCTGCTATAACTTTTGAATGGTTTGACATAGGAAGTCGTGGGTGGTGTCATTTCCGATATGCTTATGTGGGGCGGTGGCCGTGAGTGCGAGGGCCCGTTCATCGCTGCTTGCAGCTTTAATTATTATTATTATTATTTTTTTTTTTCTTCTGACAAAGTGATGGCCTTTTTGCCCCCCTTAACGTGCCCAAAAAGTCACCAAATTTTGCACCCAAGTCAGGCCTGGCGAAAAATTTGATATTTAATGGTTTGCATTAATGGGCGTGGCAAAATGGCTCAACAGCGCCCCCTTGAAAACTTTGTGCCTCAAGCCCCACGATACGGTTTGACGTACATGCACGAAAATCGGTACACACCTGTATCATGGGACAACTTAAAGAAAAGTCTCTTGGCGTCATGCCCGAAACCGAACAGGAAGTCGGCCATTTTGAATGAATCTTGTCACTTTGGCGCAATTTATGCCATTCCTTCGGCAGTTAATTCAGCCCGAACCGTAACGTGCACCCAGGTGTGTTATACATCAAAATGTGCGTCTCCCTCCTGCGACCACACGCATTACTTTTCTCTTTCGAAAGCGTTACCGTGGCGACGCTAGACGCCAACAAGCGCACCCCCCCTTCATCTGATTGGTCCATATTTGATAGTTCTCCAAAAGTCACCAAATTTTGCATGCAAGCCAGACTTGGCGATAAATTTGATATTTTATGGTTTGCATTAATGGGCGTGGCCTAACGGCTCAACAGCGCCCCCCGGAAAACTTTTATCTGCCATAACTTTTGAATGGTTTGACATAGGAAGTTGTGGGTGGTGTCATGGGACTCTGTAATGAGTTCTTAAGCTTCGTTGGCCTTAATTAGCCCCGCCCCTTCTTCTGATTGGTTGTCCCTTTTTTCTGATATAACTTTTGAATGGTTTGACATAGAGAGTCGTGGGTGGTGTCATTTCTGATATGCTTATGGGGGCGGTGGACGTGAGTGCGAGGGCCCGTTCATCGCTGCTTGCAGCTTTAATTATTATTATTTTTCTTCTGACAAAGTGATGGCCCTTTTGCCCCCCTTAACATGCCCAAAAAGTCACCAAATTTTGCACCCAAGTCAGGCCTGGCGAAAAATTTGATATTTAATTGTTTGCATTAATGGGCGTGGTAAAATGGCTCAACAGCGCCCCCTTGAAAACTTTGTGCCTCAAGCCCCACGATACGGTTTGACGTACATGCACGAAAATCGGTACACACCTGTATCATGGGACAACTTAAACAAAAGTCTCTTGGCGACATGGCCGAAACCGAACAGGAAGTCGGCCATTTTGAATTAATCGTGTCATTTTGGCGAAATTTATGCCATTCCTTCGAAAGTTAATTCAGCCCGAACCGTAACGTGCCCCCAGGTGTGTTATACATCAAAATGTGCGTCTCCCTCCTGCGACCACACGCATTACTTTTCTCTTTCAAAAGCGTTACCGTGGCGACGCTAGACGCCAAAAAGCGCGCCCACCCTTCATCTCGTTGCTTCAGACAGAAAAAACTTTGCGCCTCAAGCCCCATAATACGGTTTGACGTACCTGAACGAAAATCGGTACACTCCTGTATCATGTCGCAACTAAAAGAAAGTCTCTTGGCGCCATGGCCGAAACCGAACAGGAAGTCGGCCATTTTGAAAATTCTGAATTAATCGCGTAATTTTGGAGCAATATATGCCATTCCTTCGAGAATTAATTTAGCCCGAACCGTATCGTGAACCCAGATGTGTTATACATCAAAATGTGCGTCTCCATCCTGCGACTACACGCATTACTTTTCTCTTTGAAAAGTGTTACCGTGGCGACGCTAGACGCCAACAAGCGCACCCCCCCTTCATCTGATTGGTCCATATTTGATAGTTCCCCAAAAGGCACCAAATTTGGCATGCAAGCCAGGCCTGGCGATAAATTTGATATTTCATGGTTTGCATTAATGGGCGTGGCAAAATGGCTCAACAGCGCCCCCCGGAAAACTTTGTGCCTCAAGCCCCACAATACGGTTTGACGTACATGCACGAAAATCGCTACACACCTGTATCATGGCACAACTTAAAGAAAAGTCTCTAGGAGCCATGGCCGAAACCGAACAGGATGTCGGCCATTTTGAATAAATTGTGTCATTTTGGCGAAATTTATGCCATTCCTTCGGCAGTTAATTCAGCCCGAACCGTAACGTGCACCCAGGTGTGTTATACATCAAAATGTGCGTCTACATCCTGCGACACCACGCATTACTTTTCTCTTTCAAAAGTGTTACCGTGGCGACGCTAGACGCCAAAAGGCGCGCCCCCCCTTCATGTGATTGGTCCATATTTGATAGTTCTCCAAAAGTCACCAAATTTTGCATGCAAGCCAGACTTGGTGATAACTTTGATATTTCATGGTTTGCATTAATGGGCGTGGCCTAACGGCTCAACAGCGCCCCCTAGAATACTTTTATCTGCCATAACTTTTGAATGGTTTGACATAGGAAGTCGTGGTTGGTGTCATGGGACTCTGTAATGAGTTCTTAAGCTTCGTTGGGCTTAATTAGCCCCGCCCCTTCTTCTGATTGGTTGTCCCGATTTTCTGCTATAACTTTGGAATGGTTTGACATAGAGAGTCCCGCTTCCTGATTCAAACGTCTGCCGGCCCCGCCCCCCGACCAATCAGTGGCGAGTAGGGTCATGACGGCCCCGCCCCCCGACCAATCAGTGGCGAGTAGGGTGATGACGGCCCCGCCCCCCGACCAATCAGTGGCGAGTAGGGTGATGACGGCCCCGCCCCCCGACCAATCAGTGGCGAGTAGGTGACGGCCCCGCTCCCCGACCAATCAGCTGCCTGTAATATGGTGACGTCAGAAATAGAACCTCGGTAAAATGGTTACAGAAAAAGTAATAAAAATAGTAGTGTTTTACTAATATTTATACCTTACAAATATTTAAAAAATTAGGAAAAAAAAGTTCCAGACATTTTATCGCTATGTTGGTCTTAATGGGTGTTAGATTTGCAGCTTCTCCATCCATAGCAGGCACGGCGCCGCCTGCCTCGTCAGCCATAAGAAGAACCACAGGAAGGAAATTGTCTCAAAACGTTGTTTTATTTAAACCTCTTCACAGCACCGGTAAAACACGTCAGTAGCCATGGCATCTCGTGAAAAAGAGAAAGTTGAAAGAACCCGCCGCTCCTCTACATCATTTCCGTAAAGCAAAGTGAATTAACTTAAAGGGCCACAACATATAAAAAGAGTCACGACAGTAATAACATCCCCAGGAGGCTGGCCGTATTAATTACAATATAATCTCATACAAAAACAAACGGGTGATCATACAACTTAAAATAACTATAAATAATATGATTGCTGAGAGCACAATTTAACACCCTCCCTTGCTCTCATCATCTCAAACCAAATACCGGGACCATACTTTTAAATTCCAAAGAACCACCTCTTGAACTTAACAGTTCTAATCTTTGCTACAGGTTTTGTCAATATGTCTGCGATCATGTTCTCTGATGGACAGTAGACAAAGTCTATCTTTCCCTCAGTGAGTGCTTCACGGATGAAGTGATATTTCACATCAATGTGTTTGGATCTCTGTCTGTTCACTGGGTTTTTACTCAGTGCGATGGCCCCCTGATTGTCTCCATAGATTCTTGTACAACTGTATTCTCTATTATCCATGCCATTTAACAGTTGTGTTAAATACATGCTTTCCTGGGTAGTGGTTGCTAGAGCAATATACTCAGCTTCACAAGTTGAAAGAGCCACTGTAGGTTGTTTCTTTGACTTCCAGGAAATTGCTGGGCCTTCTTTTGTCAGACTGAAACAGTATCCTGTAGTGCTACGTCTATCCTCCACAGAAGATGCCCAATCTGAGTCACTGTAGGCTATCAGGATTAAATCCTCATCATTTTTCCGGAAACACAGTTCGTAATCATTTGTACCTTTTAGGTATCTCAAAACATGTTTGGCAGCCACTAAGTTCTCTGCTTTCGGCTTTGCCAGTGTTTGTGACAGTTTGCTAACTATCCAGCTGATGTCTGGTCTGGTACAAGTCATGGCATAGATCTGGCTGCCTACAATCTCACGATACTCTTTAGGATTTACCAACTCATTTTTGTCACTCTCATTTGTCTCCAATTTTAGCTCGCATGGTGTATATCTGGGTTTACACTCCGACATTCCAAACCTTTCAAGCATTTTTAGGATGTACCTTTTCTGGCTCATTTTGATTTCGTCACCCTCTTGATCAAATTGTATGCCCAAGAAGTATGTTATTTTCCCCAGATCTTTCATATTGAATCTGGATTTCATAGTGTCTTTGAATCTGTGGAGTAAATCATTATTGCTGGCTGCAATTATAAGATCATCTACCCAGATGATGACAAGGATCACATCATTCTCTATCTGTTTTCTGTATACACAGTGGTCAGATAGATTTCTCACAAAGTTGTCTTGTTCTAAGTGATCATTTAGCAGTTTGTACCAGTTTCTCCCAGATTGTTTCAGGCCATACAGGGATTTCTTTAACTTGTACACCAACTTCTCTCCGGTCTCTGATATCATTTCAAAACCCTCTGGTTGCTCCAAGAAAATTTCCTCATCTATAGGAGCGTGTAAATATGCAGTTTTAACGTCCATTTGATGGATGATGAGGTTGTTTTGGACTGCTATCTGCATCAATGCCCGTACTGATGTAATGTTTGCTGTTGGGGCAAACGTCTCATGGTAGTCTATGCCTTCTGTTTGATTGTACCCCTTTGCGACGTATCTAGCTTTAAAGATTTTTCCTCTTTCAGCATTTTCTTTAAGGGCATATACCCATTTCCCTCCTACTGTATTTTTCCCTTCAGGTAAAGGAGTCAGTTCAAATGTCTCATTGTCTTTGAGTGAGTGGATCTCTTCCTTCATAGCGTGTTCCCATCTTGACGCCTCGGGTGACATCCGGGCTTCACTATAAGTTTGGGGGACCCCGCATACAGCCCTGTAACAATAATCAACACTTGTGTGAGTTACATCGTTATCTTTGAGGTCTGTTAGATAATCATCTAAGTATTTTGGAGTCTGCTTTTCTCTTCTTGGATACTGCCGGTTTTGACTATGCGTAGGTCCTGTCTCCGTACTATTCTTGTTTTCGTCTAGTACTACATTTTCTGCAGTTTCATCATGTGATACATCTGTGCTAACATTCTCCTCTTTCTCGTTTAGGGCCTGATTTTCTGTACTATCCTCACTATGTGGTTTATCAGCACTGTCCACATTTTCAGATTTTCTGCCCCTGTATACCTGGACTTCTGGATCATAATCATCCGTTTGTGTCTGTTGTTCAACACTGTTCTTTCTGATGAATTTCACCAGTCTGTGTTTTGACACTTTTTCTGTCTGTGGGTTGTAGACCAGATATGCTGGGCTGTTCTTACTGTACCCCACAAATATCCCTTTCTCACATCTGGGATCCAGTTTCTTATGATCATGCTTGTATGCATAACACTCAGATCCAAACACCCACATTTTGGCGAGATCTGGCTTTCTTCCTGTCAACATGAAGTATGGGGTATTTTTAATCCTGTCATTGTAACATCTGTTACGAATATGAGCTGCATTTTGCACGGCATAAGGCCACAGTACCTTTGGTAACCCCTTTTCTAATAACAGACACCTTCCCATCTCAAAAAGAGTTCTCCACTGTCTCTCAGCGGTACCATTTTGATGAGGAGAGTATGGGGATGATGTCTCATGTCTTATGCCTTTATCCCTTAAAAGTGACTCAAAGGCATTGCTTGTGTATTCTGTCCCGTTGTCTGATCTGATACATTTCACATTGCCATATGGTGCGCTGTCTGCAAAGAATTTCTCTGTTGCTAATGTTGTGTCACCTTTGTTTTTAAGAAAATAAACCGACACTGCCCCTGAAAAATCATCTGTGAATGAAATGGCATACTTATATCCATCTTGACTAGTTGGCTCAATTGGACCTGCCAAGTCGGTATGTACCAACTCAAGGGGTGCATTAGCTTTTGCATCAGCTCTCCTATTTCTGCTGTTGGTGAATTTTCCCTCTGTGCAGACACTACAGTCTATTTTTGTGTTACCTGTGATCCTCATACCCTCTACCACACTTGGTAATTTCAATACATCATCCACATTACAATGTCCCAAAATCTCATGCCATGTTTTGACATCACAAGTTAAACTGATTTTGTCACTGGACATCATATCCTTAACTGAATCATCAACACATTGTTGGTGGTTATTTACCGTTCTTAAGTAGTACAGTCTCTCATGCTCCTCTATGCAGAAGACTGTTCCATCTTTGGTTGTGAGTTCATTTCGTCCCTCTTTGAAGATCACTTTGGCACCGTCAGTCGTGGCTGCTTTCACAGAGACGATGCTTTGAGGGTAAGTTGGTATGAATAAGGCTTTCTTCAATGTGACGGCGACACATCTTCCTTTTATGTCCTGCAGAAACACCTCGGCGTCGCCTCTTTTCAATGCCACGTTGTTCGCCCTGGTTCCGTCAGCAAGCTCCATGTAGTGTTTCTCTGGGTTGAAAGTCTCATCAAATCTTGTGAATTTGTTTTTCTCATTTATGATGTGCGATGTGGCTCCACAATCTACCATTACTCCATTTTTCTTAATATTGTCTGGAAGATACTGTTGACTGACCTTGAATACGAATGTTTCTTCCTCCTCGTGGTCCCGTTGTCTTTCTGCAGTTTGTTTTGCATCATCTTTGTACTTGGTTTTCCTTCTGCATGTCTCGTCACTGTGTGTGGAGCTCCTATGGTAGCTGCACCACTTAGGTGGCCCTTTCCTGCTGCAGTCTCTTGCCATATGGCCGCGGTTTCCACATCCGTAGCAGGTCACCGACGACACGTCCACTTTCATCACAGTGTCCATTTTAGGTTTAATGTCGAACTTTTCTGTCTCCTCGTAGCTTCGTAGTTTACTTTTGAACTGGGTAAACGTTAATTCATCGCTGCTCTGTGTTGTATGAATGGTGAAAGGCTTGTAGGATTCTGGGAGGCCCTTCAGAATCATAGCTATTATCAGCCCATCACTGATTACCTCCTTTGCATTTCTCAGGGAGATTACAGCCTTTTCAGCACGAATGATATAGTCTGTTACAGTTTCTCCAGGTTCCTTCTTTAAGGAAGTTAGTTCTGTATACAGGGCAATGATTCTGGGCTTACCCTGACTGGCGTAATGGCTGCGTAGTATTTCTAGAGCCTTTTTGCCGTCGTCTGCCGCCTCCCTCATCACCAACGACAGACTCGTGTCGTCGAGGAACTGAATTAGCTCCGCGTAGCATTCTGCGTTCTTTTCTGGGTCCGGGTCAACGGTGGAGAGTATTGTATCCTTCAAGCCACATATTCTCAGGTGGCCGAGAAACTTTACTTCCCAAAGTTCATAGTTGTTTTCGTCTCCGTCGAAAACTAACCTCTGCCATCTTCCTCCTCCTGTGCTGCGCCTGGGCCCATAACCTGTTAGATTTGCAGCTTCTCCATCCATAGCAGGCACGGCGCCGCCTGCCTCGTCAGCCATAAGAAGAACCACAGGAAGGAAATTGTCTCAAAACGTTGTTTTATTTAAACCTCTTCACAGCACCGGTAAAACACGTCAGTAGCCATGGCATCTCGTGAAAAAGAGAAAGATGAAAGAACCCGCCGCTCCTCTACATCATTTCCGTAAAGCAAAGTGAATTAACTTAAAGGGCCACAACATATAAAAAGAGTCACGACAGTAATAACATCCCCAGGAGGCTGGCCGTATTAATTACAATATAATCTCATACAAAAACAAACGGGTGATCATACAACTTAAAATAACTATAAATAATATGATTGCTGAGAGCACAATTTAACAATGGGCGTGGCCTAATGGCTCAACAGCGCCCCCTAGAAAACTTTTCTCTGCCATAACTTTTGAATGGTTTGACATAGAGAGTTGTGGGTGGTGTCATGGGACTCTGTGATGAGTCCTTAAGCTTCGTTGGCCTTAATTAGCCCCGCCCCTTCTTCTGATTGGTTGTCCCGATTTTCTGCTATAACTTTGGAATGGTTTAACATAGAGAGTCGTGGGTGGTGTCATGGGACTCTGTAAAGAGTCCTTAAGCTTCGTTGGCCTTAATTAGCCCCGCCCCTTCTTCTGATTGGGTGTCCATATTTTCTGACTATAACTTTTGAATGGTTTGACATATTTGAAATATGCTGGTAATGTGTCAGCCAACCACAAAAATCTCTGCAATTTTGGTGGAATCATTTATTTTTTGTCCTTGCCCGGTGCAAATGACATAAATAAAGTGCGTGGTTTGGTTGTGACGAAATAAAAGTAATGTTATGTGAACAATAAATCAAACGCTCCCTTCCATGCAGTGTGTGTGTCTAGGAAGTAAAGACTGGAACATGCTATTCACAAAAGCACAAATAGTGGGGTTTTACTAATATTTATATCTTACAAATATTTTAAAAATTACGAAAAAACAATTCGGGACTCAGATTATATCGCTATGTTGGTCTGTCCTCAATCAGTCAGTCAGAAAACGGCCAAGCTGATTCGTGGCACAGGGGTAACGTCACCGTCTTTCATGTGAGAGGTCGCGGGTTCGATCCCAGCACAATGCAAAGTTTATTGTCAGAAATGTTTGTGTTTTTTTTTAACATCAAAATATGCGTCTCCATCTTGCGACGACGCGCATTACTTTTCTCATTCAAAAGTGTTACCGTGGCAACACTCGACGCCAAAAAGTGCGCCCCCCTTCATCTGATTGGTCCATATTTGATAGTTCCCCAAAAGTCACCGAATTTTGCATGCAAGGCAGGCCTGGCGATAAATTTGATGTTTCATGGTGTGCATTAATGGGCGTGGCCTAACGGCTCAACAGCGCCCCCTAGAATACTTTTCTCTGCCATAACTTTTGAAAGGTTTGACATAAAGAGTCGTGGGTGGTGTCATGGGACTCTGTATTGAGTCCTTGACCTTCATTGGCCTGAATTAGCCCCGCCCCTTCTTCTGATTGGTTGTCCCTATTTCCTGCTATAACTTTTGAAAGGTTTGACATAAAGAGTCGTGGGTGGTGTCATGGGACTCTGTATAGAGTCCTTGACCATAATTGGTGAAAATTAACCCCGCCCCTTCTTCTGATTGGTTGTCCCGATTTTCTGCTATAACTTTGGAATGGTTTGACATAGAGTCCTGGGTGGTGTCATAAGATTCTGTATGGAGTCCTTGACTTTCATTGGCCTGAATTAGCCCCGCCCCTTCTTCTGATTGGCTGTCCCGATTTTCTGCTATAACTTTTGAATGGTTTGACATAGAGAGTCGTGGGTGGTGTCATCAGACTCTGTATGGAGTCATTGACCTTCATTGGCCTGATTTAGCCCCGCCCCTTCTTCTGATTGGTTGTTCCTTTTTTCTGCTATAACTTTTGAATGGTTTGACATAGGAAGTCGTGGGTGGTGTCATTTCTGATATGCTTATGGGGGCGGTGGCCGTGAGTGCGAGGGCCCGTTCATCGCTGCTTGCAGCTTTAATTTTATTTTATTATTTTATTTATTTAATTTGCCTGAAGATGATTATTTTGTACTTTTGTCTGTTTGAATGGTTGTGTTAAAAAAATAAATCAGACGTTACTCAACAGTTACTCAGTACTTGAGTAGTTTTTTCACCAAGTACTTTTTTACTTTTACTTTTACTAGTAATTATTTGGATGACTAGTTTTTACTTCTACTTGAGTCATATTATTCTGAAGTAACAGTACTTTTACTTGAGTAAAATATTTGGCTCCTCTACCCACCTCTGATTCTACGTGACAACAGGGAGGAGGAGAAGCTAAATAAGGTGGAGGGCATTCTGGGAATGTATCTGTGCTGTGACTCGTGTTCAGGGGGGGGGTGGTAGGGTGGACTTTCAGGGGTTCAATTTTGCCCAGATTAATCCCACATGGGAAATATGTACCTGATTTTGAATGCTTCCTTTCTGCCACTGTTGTATACACGGTGCCTGACATGTCTCGTAATTGTTTTCTGTCTCTCCTGCAGTGCTTTGATGGAGAGTTTGATTGCTCCTCTCCAGGACAAGATTGAAGACTGGAAGAAGACAGCCAACCAGCTGGACAAGGATCACGCCAAAGGTACGAGCACATCCCGGGCTAAGATGCTAATTCCTGAACCTACACCATTACTGATTCTGAGCCACACGCCGTCCCTACTGAAGTAGTGAAGTAGATGAGGGGATGCTGTGAGGGCTGAATCTGCATTCAAACCCAAAAACAAACAGCGGCCCCTGCGGCCTCTGTGCACCTGTTTTAAAGCTGTCAGGAAGTCTTAAAAAATGTGGAGGTACACTACAGATTTTCTCTTCACAAAGTGACCTCCCAGGAATGTGAACTTGTAAAGTTTTGCTGACTCTGCAGGCTGTTGCTCAATGTTGCACGACTGCAAGAGCTAATAACTGATGCGCTGGTGCTTTGTTTCCCTTTTCATGTAAACATGAACATGTTTCATGTTCATGTTTACTTGATGACATGTTGTATCATGTTGGATCATGGAACACACACCTCTGTCTGCATCATGTGATAACTTTTTCCTGCAGAAAATCTCAAGTTTTGATGCCATACTGTAATTCAATTATTTTACTAGTTAATACATTATCAAACTACTATTGCAGCTAGAAAGTTTTAAAAAGGACAATCTTATTTTTACTTTCTGGTCCATTAAGGAAAATCTGCTTGTCATGTATTTTGTGAGTTGTCCAATTAACAACTATGAATTCACAATGTAAAAAAAGAATCCTTAAGAATGTTAAAAGCCTCGTTCCAATAAAGTTAGAAGACTATTTTAAACTATTTTGCTGGTTTGAAGAATTTTTCTTGCCTCATTTGCAAAAGATATTGGCAAAGATATTTAGCTTAAGATAGGACATTTCTAGAGGTGCAGTTCTTACAGTGCAGTTTTACATTGCTGTGAAATCAGTTTGTCTGTCAATCACCTCTCAGTCGACGCCCTTCTCGAAGCCGCTCTGTTTAAGTGAATATAGGAAATGTAAGATAATATGAATTGACCCAGAGGGTTTACATTCCTCTTTGAAAGCATCTCTTTTCATCCTCTTTCAAGAGTACAAGAGGTCACGGCATGAGATCAAGAAGAAGTCATCTGACACCATGAAACTGCAGAAGAAGGCTCGTAAAGGTAACAGTCAACAGTCCAGTGGTCATGCTCTTCTCTCAGACACTTAGACACATGTGCATGTAGCAGAGGTTTCTCATATGTGCTCCATCTATTGATATATTTGAGCATCCTGTTCACTTGTATCAGTGTTTGTATCAGTGTTTCTGGGGAGATCTGTCCAGAGCCATATTAGTTCAAGTGGGTTGTTGGTCAACTCCCAAGAAAAACAGACAAGAACTGGATCGTGTGTTTTATCTATCATTTTCCCCTTCAATGCAAACCGACCCAGAGCTCAGACTCATGATGACATTCAGCTCTATCAAGCATGAACTGAAGCCAGGAAGTTCAGGCTCAACCACATCAAATGTATTGTAGGTGTGTGCTGCCATCGTGTGGTCAGTCGTGATATTACAGCTCTTTTCTCATTTGTCTTGAATCATTTTAGTCCTTCAAGCAGCAACCAATAAAAGTGGCTTTCCTACTGGTACAACTAGCACGTAGTTGCCAGGCAGATCATTTCCTAGTACTATTTAAAGCTTTCACTTTATTATCATTACCATAGTTATTGTTGTTATATTTATTTATTTATAGGTTATTTTAGAACGATACTGAAACCAGTTTCCTGTGAAACTCACTTGTAGGAATTTAATGAGACTGGCCATCCAGGTGATGTGATGCAGCACTCTGTCACTGTTTCCTGGTCAAATATCCCTACTGATGTGTGGAGGCTCGCTGTCCTGCTAGAAAACAAGCTGACTTCTTATACAGAAGAAACTAAACAAAACATTTGTTTCATTGGGAAACTTTCAGTAATGTTCAAACTGTGTAGACCAACTGATCTCTCTGTGTCAGGTGGATGGGAGCCTGTGAATGATGGTCTCTATAGCAGCAATGATTTTAACAAAATAGGTTTGGCATTTAAGTAGAATAAACTCAGGGCCTGTTGAAAGTGCTACATGAGGTCCTGTCAGGAAACTGTAAAATATTCAAGTTTCCATCAAACGGCTGTCAGTCAGAGTGCTATCATCTTACACGTGCAGAAGTTACAGCTTAGCCACACTGACCTCACCCCCCGACACTCTCATTTTGTAAGTATTTACCCTCATTTAGATTTAGATTTTTTTTTTTAGATTTATTTGCACAGTTAAAAATTACACAAATAAAAGTAACAACTTTACAAATTAAAGTGCAGGAAGAGGTGAAAACTCAAAGAGCTTATCAGGTGCCTCCACCTATAGTTAACATAAAATATAATATCATACTTATAAGAACAAAATATACAAATGAGCAATTAGAAATCTATAGATAATAGAAATAAATGAAAATTACAAAGAATTTACACAGAGGAAAAATGATCGGATATATGAATAACGATAAAGAGTACAATTAAATAGAAACAAACAAAAAATAAACAACTAAATAACAAACCAAATAAACACAAACAAAGAATAATTTCAAGGAGATTACACAAGATGATAAAATGTGTCAGTACATCTATTACTTATGCCAGAGCAGTTCCATTTACAAAACAAAAATTAAGTGGTGTTTCAGACATCCTTTAAAACCTTGTACAGAGAAGCATTTTTTTGCTAAATGGGAATATGTATTCCATACTTTGACCCCCCTGTACCGTATTGCCTATTTACCCCCTCCACACATTTTGGAGGATGCAGATCTAACGCTCGATGGGTTGCATAAGTCTGGACCTGAGAGTTTGTAGCCCCACTGATGAGGCAGAGACAGAACAGTACCTACTTGTAGTGCAAAGGGCCTGTGTATTCAGCTGGATCACAGTGCAGAAACACACATGCACGTGGACACACACACACACACACACACACACACACACATACACGGGCAAGAATGATAAAGTTAACTATACCATCTGACTGGATTTGTCCTGCTGTCTTCAAACACTTGGTGCTGCTGGGCTCGTGCTCAGGGAACTCACCGTTAAAAACATCTTATATTGCTTATATTTTCATGTAAAGAAGTATCATGTGGGCATGGTTGTAATCTGCAACTCTTGCACATCTTCAGTAATAACTCCCACGGTGTGGTTCCCAGCGCGGTACGTGCACCAGCCAGTTAAGCAGCACCTGCTCCTCCACCGGCTCTGGCAACTGCACATTTTAATTACAGCCTCCCAGTCGTGTGTTTGATTTGATTGGCGTGTGGACATGATGTTGCGTGTGTAGCCTTCCAGCCTGCGGTGGCATTCATTTCTTTCTAATAATTATTTTGCAGTGTTTCAGTTTTGACTCTTGGCTTTTGGCTAAATTGAAATATCATATAACAGATTTTAGTCACTGGTGGATGTTATTAGGGTCCCCGTTAATGTTGGGACAGTCATTTCATGCGTCCGTTCATGTCAGTAAAGACTCAGTAGAGGTTAGTTGTTTTTTAATGTAAAACAATTGATTTAATGTAGGCTGTCCTCACTTTGCAGGGTTAATGTCCACACTGGGACATACTTTGACTGCAGATCAGCTAAACTTCTCTTCTATCTGACTTTTTTGTTCCGGTCATCAGAGCTTGTTAAACCAGAGCTAAATTAGCCAAATGCTTATAATTAAAAATGTAACCTTAGTAGTACTGCCAGGAAAACAAAGCAGTGTCCACTATGATCATGCTTGCACGTTTAGCCCCGTCACAGCTGACGCCCGGTGGTATCATTGTTTTACTGCTTAAATTTTGGTGGTTGCAGTTTTATTTTGCTCTAACCTGAGGCTCTGTGGCTGTCTTGTGATGGCTTCCTTGTACTAACCTTAACAATAAGTTCTGCTATTTTCTGCCCTCCCCTCTTCTTGTCTATCTCCCTTCTCTCTCTTCTTATTTTGCTTCCTTTTTGCCGTCTCCTGCTCACGCCTGCCTCTGTACCCTCCTTCCCCGTGGCATTTGCCTCCCTGTGATAGAGATGCAGGGTAAGTATGAGCCTGCCGCTCGCTGCTGCTCGCCCACATCCACTGCTTTCACTCACACTCCCATCATTTGCCTCCAGACAGTGATCACAGAATTTGTGATATACGTTTTCACTATATGGGAAACTGTTTCCCACCATAATGGAATAAACGTGAAACAGAGAGGCCCTTTCAAGGGTGGATTACCCTGCAGCACGGGCCTCAGAAATATGCTGCGGAACCCCTAATTTACAGTTCCTGGTACATAAAACTAGTTTGTCCCAACTGGAGGAATAATGAACAACCTCTAATCCAAATAAGTTAAGTCACAAAAAGAAAAAGAAAGAAATAAATTAATTTAATATATATCATATATATTTATTTTATTAATATATATATATATATATATATATATATATATATATATATATATATATATATATATATATATATATATATATATATATATATATATATACAGCTTCTGCTGTTGTTGGATATATATATATATATATATATATATATATATATATATATATATATATATATATATATATATATATATATATATATATATATATTAATAAAATGCCTTAGGTACATAAACTAGTTTGTGCCAAGTGGATTAATGAACAACTTCTAATCCAAATAGGTTAAGTCACAAAAAAAAAAAAAAAAAATATATATATATATATATATATATATATAATATATTAAAAATGAATATATATATATATATATATATATATATATATATATATATATATATATATATATATATATACACAAAAAAAAATATAAATAAATTACTTGAATGCGATGATTTGCACAACTCAAGTGCATATTTTATTCATCATAGAGCACAGAGACCACGTCAAATATGTAAAGTAGGAATTTAACCGTCCCAAGGAAAAAAAAAAGGTAGAAGTCCGCCTCACAAAGAGTTGGGACCGTTGTCCCATTCTCCATACGGACCCCCTGCTGCTCCCAGTTCAGAGCCTTCCTTGCTGTATTTTTGTGTTGCATGATTCAGTGTCTGTCTTTAGTCTCTAAATGAGGTGGAGACTGCAGGCGGGCCGGTTCAGCACCGGGACCCTGAGATGACCCTGTACTGAAATTGGCCTCACAGAGATAGGCAAGGCAAGGCCTGGCAAGTTTATCTGTAGAGCATAATTCAACACAAGGTAATTCAAAGTGCTTTACATCAACATTAAAAGCGGCAAGACACAATTAAACAGTAAATGACAAATAAAATGAAATAAAATGATAAGAAAAGAGGTAAAATAATAAAAAGCACAAGTTAAAGTTAAAAAGTAAGGGCAGTAGAGTACAGCAGGTACACATCTCATTCCTAAAACTGCCCTCTTCAGAGCTGGGATGTATTTATTCACTCATTCTAAATTTGAAGTCAGGTTTTGGTAGAGATGCACGCACGGGATAGTTGGGCTCTGACCTGGGAGTGCAAACTCACCAAACACATGTTTAATCCCTGACTGGAGATCAAGTAGTAAAACGTGTCTGTTTTTTGTGTGTAAAAAAACACAAACCTTCTGAAACTAGAAAGGCACGAGGGGTGCACTGTCCTCTGCCAAGGCGTACGTCTTAGCTCGCAGTTTTGAGGAAAAGCGCCTCATTTATGCACCAAATTCTGAATGGATGTTTATGCTCCACCTCCACCAAACTTCATGGAAGTCAGCCTGACAGGGACAAACAAACCTGCACAGAGAAGCAGCAGCACCTTGGCGGAGGAAGCAGCTATCACGACTCTTTGGATGAACTGCCGCGCGAGCTTCATCAAAGGTTATGTCCTTTGGTGGCAGATTAAAGTTCACCTCTAAAGTAACTTCGTTGAGTCCCACTCCTGATGACGTATGATGCAATTTAACATCCTCCTTGACTCCTGGATGACTTTTGCCGCTTCTGCTGTTGGCTTTGTAGTGTCACCACGGGCTTTCTTCTGTCACGCTACCACTCCTGTCTGGTTTTTCTTTCATTCTGTCTCCAATCGTACCGACATCTTTGCTGATTTTTCTTGCATGTTGTAACACTACAAAGATTTATTTCATGTCTTGCTTTCTATTCATTGCGTTTCAAGTATTTCTTCCCTCTGGTAGACGGGTTTGAGATTTGTGTACCATACATGGACACTTATATCTTATCTCTTTTCATCCCTGTGCAATCATACTTGTTCTTTCTTTCTGAGGGACATATATAGTGTTTGTGTTTTGGCTCTGTACCGGCATTATGTTGGATCAAAGATGACACAATTTTGTGACACACGGACTCACCACGTCATTACGTAGTGAGGCAAACAGAATGATCCACAGCGCTGGAAAAACTACAGAGCTAAAACACCTAACAACATGTTGCTGTCTCACTTCATGTAAGTGTCGTAATCTATGCCGGCTTGCTGGTTCAGTGTAACATGGAAAACAAAAGCGGGTGGACGTGTATCTCAACAACATCCTCTTGGCTCATCATGTAAAGGCTCCTACACATTTGTTTTTCTGCACCTTCATATTTCTTATTCTTGTGTTTAGTTGCTCTCTCACTGCGAGGGCTTCTATCTGCCTGTTCTCTCACCACGACCTTTAACCCCAGGGCGAGGAGACCTGCAGCCCCAGGTGGACAGCGCCATGCAGGACGTGACCGACATGTGCCTGCTGATGGAGGAGACGGAGAAGCAGGCGGTGCGTCGCGCTCTGGTGGAGGAGAGGGGACGCTTCTGCACCTTCATCGGCTTCCTGCAGCCCGTCGTGGTGAGGAGACTGACTGTGGCTGAACGAATGATAATCAGACACCAATTTAAGTTTAAGAGATGGTTGTGTTTCCTTGAGCTTTTTATTTTTATTATATATCAAACATAACACATCAAGAGAAAGAAGTTTTCTTCTTGATGAGATTTCCTGTTGGGAGAGCCCTCAGCAAAAGGTAATTTATTCAAGTGTACTAGGAGACATTTTATACTAAAACTGAGTCAGTATACTTGAAGTTGACTTTTTATTTATTATATTTTCTATAATTAAGAATAGTATAGTGAAGTATACTTGGCTTATACTGAAAAGTATAAAGAAAAGTCCAAGTATTGTCATTACTCATTGTCTCTCCGTCTTTGTACAAATACATTTCGTACTGGGTATGTGTATATATATATATATATATATATATATATATATATATATATATATATATATATATATATATATATATATATATATATATATATATATATATATATATATATATATATATATATATATATATATTAAACCACTTGACACAAAATACTAATACTTAGTATATCTTAATCCAAGTACAAAATAAGCTCGGGTCATTGATTACATTTAATTTAGCAGAATAAAAATGTTTTTCACTGCTCACATTTGCTTTGAGGCGTTGGCCCTGCTGTAAACCTCCATGTTCATATACTGCTGGAGTTTAAAAGGTTACAGTCAATAGTATCTGTGCTCAAATGCATTATCTTTATGTATCTTAAAAACATGCACAAAACCAGAGAAATACTTGACTTGACTTTATTGATCAGGTTCTAGTGCCTTTTCATAAGTGGTGTAATGTTCACAGCGTCATCTGTTTCAACAAGAACACGATCGTTTTAATCACGTCAGGCCAGACGGCTTCAACACTTTCAGTTGTTTTAACCTCATGTATGAGAGTACTTTGATCAATGAATCTTTACATACTGACCCGTCTGATTTAGTAAGTACCTCAACTAAAGCACAACATAGTTTGTCACATGAACAAAAAGCAGAAATTTGATGTGAGCACGTTTCTTTAAAAATAACCGAGTCATTAATTACAGAAAAGGTGCCATCTTTCAAGCGTACAGCGCTGTTGTATCTCTCCTGTAGTCTAATAGTTTTGACTGTGATACACAACTCCATCGACCAAAAAACTAAGGAAAAGTTGTAAGACCAGAAGCAGGTGCTTAGAGTTCCACACACCTTTGCATTAACAAGCCTGTATGACATCTTAATACTTTTTTTGCAGTGGGGGATGGGCAAAAACCTCTCACACTTTCATTTGGCAATATACACTTTTCTGTTTTACTGAAGTTCTTCAATATAGGATTGACTCTTCTCATGTCCTGGGTGGATAGTGTTCTTGGCCTTTCTGGTGAGGAGACACACTGATCATGAAAATACTTCATGAGTGTATGTTTCATTTATTGAGTCATTCCAGACATGTCAAAACCATCGTTTAGAACATAATGTTAACACTTGTATAAATATATGAACCTATATATAAATAGATATACATATACACACATATTGAACATATAGAACCCCTCAATCTATATAAATAAGTGAATCTGTTTTCAATAAATGTACACAAAATAAATACATCTATACCCAATATGCACACACCTATCTATCTACCACCTATATATATATATATATATATAAACAAAAACATATATACATATAAAGTAATGCACAAATTAATCTAATGTTAGTTAAATGCTAAGTCTTAGAGTTGTAAATTCACCTCCAACTGCACACTGACACTTGTATATACTACCATTGTACTCGTTATCTACTTCTAGTCGTCATTTTAGTTTAGTTAAAGTATAGTTTTATAAAGTTAAAATGTTCCAATTTAGTCCGAAGAATTATTAACTTAGTATAGTAATATATTAGTATACAGTGCCTTGCGAAAGTATTTGGCCCCCTTGAACTTTGTGACCTTTTGCCACATTTCAGGCTTCAAACATAAAGATATAAAACTGTAATTTTTTGTGAAGAATCAACAACAAGTGGGACACAATCATGAAATGGAACGAAATTTATTGGATATTTCAAACTTTTTTAACAAATAAAAAACTGAAAAGGGCTTGGGGCTGGCTAGTTGTCAAAACCCAAGTTTGTTGCAGTGTGTCAGAAGGAAGTTGGTTCACAGATTACCTGTGTAAAATGAACATCCCACCCCAGCAGCATGGCCAAGACAAACCAGCACCAGCTCACGTGCAAGAATAATCAGTCAGGGATGCAGAGCTGAAGCAGACAAGCAATTAGAAAGCCTGAAGCAGGGAGAGGTGGATCTGCCGGAGGAGAACAGAGCAAGGACAGCGATGTTAGAGAACGTAAAGAAAACACAACATGGACCAACTCATACCTGTGTTTTTGTTCTGTGAAGCAGGCAAGAATATAAAGGTTTGGTTTGTCTTGTTTTCTGGCTCCAGGTGGCATCTTCCAGGTGGTATCCATTTTGTTTTTCGACTGTAATGTCTGAAACCATGGAAACCCCATCCTGAACTGGAACTGTGCCTCCGTGCTGTATAAATAACTGTTTCTCCATTTTTCTCCAAGCTTTTCCTCGCCGTCGGGCCTCGATCGTGTCTGAATCGTTTTTTATAATAACCTTGAGCGAGTAAAACGCATACAAAATCTGTCTTTTTCATCTTTCCTGAGAAAGGGGTTGAATTTCTACAACGCATCCTTAAGTCAGTCATTCAGTTTGATTAAGCTTTATTTATATCGCACCAAATCACGACAAATGTCATCTTAAGGCACCTCCAGAATATGGTTCAGTCACTTCACTCTGAGAGCAGTGTAATGGTCACCCAGGAGCCTGTAACATGGCTGTAGCAGAGGTCAGTAAAATCTGGTCTGATCAGTTAATGTGAACGGGCAGCAGATGGTCTCAGCAGAATGTGGTCAGTGGTTATGACACGTACTAGCACATGACATTGGTGCAAATGCACCTTTGTTATGGGAGGCCATCTCTGCCGGTTTGTCAGTCCAGCGGGGGACACGGTCCACGCCTGTTAGCTGGGAGCTAATGGCCGGCTGAGGCCAGCTGAGGCCAGCTGCCCCTCACTCTGCTCACTCTGTTAGCCGCAGTAATGTTAGTGTCACGTTGGGAAGCACTCAAAAATAATATTTGAAAAGAAATTAAAGATATTAAAGGCATTTATCAGTCTGATTGTTTTCGTCTCACTTTTCAGAATGGAGAGATCGCGATGCTCGGTGAAATCACCCACCTCCAGGCCATCATCGATGACCTCACTGTGCTCACCACCGACCCGCACAAACTGCCCGCGGCCAGTGAACAGGTGAGGAGCCCGCCCACCACGGAACATTTGAAAGACAAAAAGAAAAAGGAAATGATGGATAACACTCCTTCTAACCCCACATTTGTCCTTCTCCCAGGTGATTATAGATCTGAAGGGATCGGATTACAGCTGGTCCTATCAGACTCCTCCATCATCCCCGAGCAGCTCCGGCTCTCGCAAGAGCAGCATGTGCAGGTACCGTGCACGCACACACACACACACACGCACGCACGCACGCACGCACGCACGCACGCACGCACACACACACACACACACACAGATGTAACCAACAGTTTATCCTGCTCTGCAGTGATGCATTCACTGAACATCGGAAAGAGGAGCTTGTCTTGGTGTTTGTGTCACTGTGATTGTCAGTCGTTCTGTCCGTATCTGTCTGTTCGTCAGTTCATCTGTTTTGTTTTCCAGTCATCCTCAGCGTAGTAAAACCTCTGGAATATGAAAACACGGCCTTCAGACAGACAGACCGACACCAGATCAGAGACTTTTGGCATGAATATTGTACATGATCTGGTTTAGCTAAGTAGCTGTAAAGAGATGCATCCTTGAAAACAGAAGAATGCTGACAACTAAAAATGACTTCTGTTCTTTGATTTTTAAAAAGTAAAAATAATACTTAAGTGTCTAGTGCAGTATAAAAGTTCACAGCCTGTAATCGACAGTGTTGCTCAGTGTTTACTTGTCTATGTGTGCACACCGGTCCTTCCTGAGCTCACACTCGTCTCTGTTTACCTTCTCCTTCTCCTCCCAACCCCCCCAACCTCCACCCACCCGTTTCCCCTCATCATAATCTCACATGTGTCCTTTATCTCACCTTTCGCTCGTCCGTCTCCCCTACTTTGTGTCTTGTTTGTGTGGCCTCATGTGATTTGCCCTCTTTCTCTCCCGCCGGGTGTCGCCTACCTGGTTTCTTTTCATTTTCCGGGTCTCAACTTTTAACTGTGACTGCTCTGTGATTGTCGTTTCTCACTAACCTGGTGAACCAACAACTTCCTGCGACTCCAACTCACCACATGCACCCAATCCCGAACTCTTCCCACGTGTTCTCCGATCGCCATATCGTCATCCATTACCGACTGACGTTTGTTTGACCGCTGAATCAAACCATCACTTTGGCTCATCTCTGCAATCTTGAACTCTGTCTCCACCTGCCATCCTAACTCCATGCTCCTCTCACCTCCATCACTCTGCCCTCCCCATGCTCCTCTCCACCCTACCTCCCTCCCTCCCTCCCCTTCCCCCCCTGCAGCAGCGTCAACAGTGCCCACAGTAGTTCCTCCCGCTCATCGGGGGGAGGCGTAGGTATGGGTGGTGGTGTTGTTGGTGGAGGTTCCCAGCCACACTCACCCACCTCCTCCTCCTCCTTACGCTACCGCAGCAGCCTCCCACCGCAGCAGCCCCCGCATCCAGGGGGGATCGCCGCCCACAGACTCAGCAGCGTCTCCTCCCACGATTCAGGCTTCGTGTCCCAGGACGCTAACATCTACTCCAAGCCTCCGTCGCCTATGCCCTCAGACATCACAAGTCAGGTACGAGAGCCCCCGTGCACACTCTGAAATACTCTAACCTATATTTATGCACGCAGATTTAAACTTGAATGTGCATGATAGAAACAAAGGATGCGTAATGTTATAACAAAGCAGAAATGTTTCTCACCATGTGTGCTGCAGAAGTCATCCAGCTCGGCATCATCAGAGGCGTCAGAAACATGCCAGTCAGTCAGTGAATGCAGCTCCCCCACCACCGTAAGTATTCTCATTCCAACGCGTGTCTCCAACAGAAAAACACATAAAACCATAAGAAAAGTCCAAAACAGTGTTGAAAAGGTGTCTCATCACTGTGATTGTGAGGATTAGTTCACAAGAATGGTGCATACTTATGCAGTAACTCAAAATTTAAATAAGTAATTACTTGGTTCGATCACTTGGACAATATGTTAAATCAGTCAAAAACATGTTGTTGGATCAAAGGGCAGAATTTAACTGAAGGAAATGACAGATTTTTAAGACTTCAAAACAAGATGATCCAGTTAGAGAAATATCCGTTTAATTGCTTTTGGGGGCTGAATCAGCCACGGCACTTTTGTTTTTCCAGAAGGTGTGCCATTTTTTTAAATCCATGTTACAGCTTCATGCTCAGAGCATCAAACGCATCATAATATAAGGTTTGGTGGAGATAAAGATGGGAAAACTGGATAATTGTTTTTAAATCTGAATGAGGACTGACGATGGCCAAAACAGCAACAGATTTGAGTTTGTAGTCACATCAAAAAAACACATGTATGTGCTCTTGACCACAGAAAATTTTATTTTTTTCATAATACATTCCCATCAAAGATTTATCTTCTCACTGTTTTTCTGGAAATATATTTGCAATCTTTAATTTGCGTGATTGCCCAATGGATCTGAAACAGCTGTGATAATTGCAACGGTGTAGAGTCGTTGTCAGAAATATGCAACACATACTTTTAAAATCATTGTGGCAGTAAGATTTGCTGTTGAGTTTCAAAGATTTATGAGATCAGCAGGAGAATGACTTTTTAAAAGCAACGCTAATCTGACATTGATAGTGCTTAGGAGGTTTAATGGGGTCTCCAGCAGAGAGCATGTTTGGTGATGACTGGTGGGGAATATGTGCCTCAAACATGACAGTGTTGTTTGAATTGCTGCATATCAGTGGTTCTGTTATTCAAAGGAGCATGAAACAACATTGTTCCTTCCTGATCTTACATCACCTACTCAGTTTAACACCCACACAAAAACTGCACTCCTTTTCCCTTGCCTTGTTTGATCCATCTCCAATTTGTGTGAAACTGTAAAAACAGATTTCAAACTGCTTTTAGAGTATTCATGAAAGAATGAATTTGAGCTGTTGGCATCCTCGGGCACATACGAGTGAAAGAAATTAAAATTAAAATCATGTTGCAGTTAAAACTTCTTGCACCTTTGGAAGCCCTTTATACCGGACCAAGATTCATGTTTCCACATCAAACAGTACTGTGTCACTGTAACGCCTACATTTGTTTGCATAAATGTGGAGCTACCAATAACAACAAGATGGTTGTAGTTACAAAAATACCAATACTTTGCCAACAAACCTTTGCTTGGCATAAAAAAACTTTTTAACCTGTGAATGGCATCATTCACAGAGATGAAACACAGGTGGAGGATCCCGATAACTACTGTAGTGTATCACCTGATGTATAGAAGATCATCCTATAGCGACCCTGCTACTGCTTTGCACACTGATGACTAAGGGCCTGATTTACTAAGATCCTAAATAAAGAGTACTAAATTGCGTGTGCACTGAAAAAGTTTGCGCGTGCTGTTGTTGTGTGTTTTGCGGGTGATCAACTAAGATTGCGTGCGCAATTGATAACAGGTGCAAACCGCAGTATTTAAATGAGGTGTTGCGTGTCTTACGGTTTGCGCCATGGAGAGTCTGGATGGAAGCAGGAGAAGCAGGATAGTCGCAAGCGCAAAATGAAATTTTACGAGTTGGAGTTAGAGATATTAGTGGAAGAGACAAATAAACACATTCATGAACTACAGCAAAGAAATTTAAACATTACCAAAAGAAACGCAATATCGGAGAAAATCTGCGATAGAATAAATGCAGTTGGTAAGACAAAAAGAACGGCAGATGAGGTTAAAAGAAGGTGGCAAGATATAAGGCGAAGAACTAAAGAAAAAGTGTCCTTTTAATAAAACTTGTGCAACCATTTTTAAGATAGCATGCAGCAGAATAAAGACTCTCTTTCTGCGTATTCTTTGATTTTGGCGATGTCGCCTCCTTGCCACAATAACAGCAGCCATCGGTGCGTAATGCTGGGCAGATTAGCACCTTCCTTTCGAACGTATTAAATACAGACGTAATCACAATCCCCGCAATTACTTTCGGGCTTGGTAAATCTCATTGCGTGTGGTAAATGAACCTATTTGCATTTTCCCCTCCCAGTATTTAGCGCTTTCTGGCGGGTACGCCCCATATTGATTATTCATCAGGGCAAAAGTACTAACTGAACAGCGTGTGCTATTTTGCTCATTTGAGAGGCGCAGTCGTCTTTGCACGCTGTTAGTAGATCAGCTTGCACATTGGTTTGCGCGTGATGTCAAGTTTGCACAAGTTTTTACACACGCAAACATTTAGTAAATCAGGCCCTAAGTGGGCAGAAAATAGGTGATTTTGATAAGATGAGATCTAAGTCCTTGTTTTGGGGCAGTTCCCAACTTCTGTTACAGTATAGTTTCTCCTGAAGCTTTGAGTTTCTGTCACAAAGTGGATGAGATGTTTGGAAACAGGGTTATGGCGCTCCTAAGAACTGCAGTGTCAATGTCAAATACCATTTTACATTTATTGATTATGGCACTTCACATAAACAGGTATCAAATCACAAAAGTCTGAATTGGAAATCTGCCTGGAGGCCTATTCAACACATCCCATCTCCTTTCTCACAAAATCAGTCTCAGTACAGAAGCTGTTACTCTTTCGAGATGGACTGGCTTAGTTCTAGCAGTCTTTACTCTTTGGGTGCTTTCACATCTACAAGAATGTGTCAGACTAAAACAAACTAAAGTTTGTTGTCCCATTTAGTTTTGTCTGGTGGGAACAAAGTAGTTGCACTCGGATGTGGATCAAAACAAAAGCCCGGAGAAGAACAAAAGGTGAACTCTGGTGTGGTCCTGCTGCTTGAGCAGGATGAAAGTAGATTCAATTACCTGCTGGAAGTACCGCAAGGTTTGTCTAAAGAGACAAAGGGAGAGAGAAAATGAGTTTGCCCAGCATGCCTAAGGAGTGTTTGTGTTACAGTGTGAGCTTAGGACTGCTCCATCATTGCTTGTGATATGTAATCTGTTCCTGGTATTGATGTTGTTATTTGTTATTGCTCATACTAGCTGCATTGCTCTGTCCAGCTGGGAAAGTTCCAGTGTAGGTGGCGAGTGTATGAAACCACGAGTGAGCCATTATGTTGGACTGATACGATTCGATTAAATTAAAGTCAATTTTATTGACACAGCACCTATTGCAATACAATTGTCTCTGGGTGCAGAGAGCTCTCCAGAGACCACGAGGATTCATGGACAAAGTGTTAAGTTTCCATACTTGTGGTATCTGCGCAAAATCTCTAGGCTAAGGTTCCATTCAAGTACCAAAATGAGGTGGCGATAAGTTTTCTATCATTAATACATGATAATAACATAATCTTGGGTAATCCAGAGGCTATTTAGACTGAATTAGAAGCAGATAAGAATGAAAACGTGCTGTTTAAGATGGCATAATGCTAGCAGATATGTCCAGCTGTAACCTGATCTACAGGATTGTCTCAGAAAATTAGAATATTGTGATAAAGTCCTTTATTTTCTATAATGCAAAAATGTCATACATTCTGGATTCATTACAAATCAACTGAAATATTGCAAGCCTTTTATTATTTTAATATTGCTGATCATGGCTTACAGCTTAAGAAAACTCAAATATCCTATCTCAAAAAATTAGAATATTCTGGGAATCTTAATCTTAAACTGTAAACCATAATCAGCAATATTAAAATAATAAAAGGCTTGCAATATTTCAGTTGATTTGTAATGAATCCAGAATGTATGACATTTTTGTTTTTTTAAATTGCATTACAGAAAATAAAGAACTTTATCACAATATTCTAATTTTCTGAGACAGTCCTGTAAATCTGGGTTCAGAAAGTCAGGTACTGTGTTCTCTCACCGGAATGGCATTTAGCCCAATCCTATTTGACCAGAACGCAGATACGGACCGTTCAGGCATATATTCACCTCCACTGCTTAGAGGATCCTGTGCAGTTTTGCCTTTACTGTCTTCAGTGGCTTAAAAACATCCTCTGTAGCTGCAAACAAGCTTCATTTTCAATCTGAGGTGTTAGCCAAGAGGGATATCAGCAATACACAGAAGAGAATCACCTGGACGACAACCAATCTAAGTAAACCAAGCAGTACACTGGCACATTTCACAACACTGTATCTTTTTCCTTTACTTATTTATTTATTTTGTCAATCAATATACAGTGAGGAAAATATATTTAGGTTTGCTTTTTGTCTGAGTGACAGAAACTGAGGGGGCAAACACTCATGAGGTGATTGAGACGGATGGATATGAACACGCCCTTAGATTATAAACAGGTTGACTATGATACCTGTGGTCTCAGGCCTGCACTTTATCTTTTCCTGCTTCTAAGTTTGTTTTCAGATTGATGTGTGAGTGTATTTTGTAGGCCTTTGTGGCTTCTCCATGTTGGGCCCAGTGGTCCCGCAGGTGGCTGCCTATGTCTGCAGCTCTCTGGTTCTCTGATGACATGACTATGTCTCTTGTCCCGCAGTTTGGCTCGTCCTTCGCTACCTTCCGCCCCGCTCTTTCACACTCTGGCTCCACCAGGCCTCTCTCTGTCATTCTTCCTGTTCCTGCGCCCCTACCCTATAACTGCCCCTCTGGATCCAGCTCCTCCTCTCCCACATCAAAGGTTCCCATTTGGAAGGTTTGTTCTCCATTCGCTGCCATTTCTTCAGTTGCACCTTTTCTTCTGTTGCTAATCAATAAGTTCTACTTCAAGCTTGGGTTTGTTTTCTTTTAAAGTTCCTCACCAGATTAACTCAAACATAACGACATTGCTTTGCTTCCCTAACACATTCATCATTTACCGTGTGTGCATGCGTGCCTTTTGGTTTCCCCACACTGTCTTGCTGGTTTTGCAATCTACCAAATGGTGATTGGCCAAAACTAAGCTATGAGTCATCAACATTTGTACATTCAGATGCTCAAAAACACCCATAAAACACCCCTCTTCACAAACACTGGCCCACAGATTTGCACCCGGCCCCAACCCGCCCAAAAAGGTCCCCCTTTCTCTGCACTCAGATGAAGGGCTTCAAACTGCTGGATAGTGGACAAGTCCCCCGTGCTAATCCTACCAACTGTTTGAGTTTATTAATTACACTCACCTCTTCAGGATTGGTCCAAAGCAGGACAGTATGAGCAGCCCGTGGCTGCAGCTCCGGTTCAAAGGAGAAAGGAACCTCTGGACAGGCTGAGAGAAAATGAAGGATCGCCAGGCTCCCAGGGATACGCCGGTGCATCCCACGCCGACGACGGCCAGAGGCACAGGATGACTCCAGCTACCATTGCTGCCAAGGTAATGTTAGATGATGATAGCAGAGTGAAGATTATATACAATTATGAGGGTGATTTTGCCACGGACCCTGGACATGTTTGTACACCTTGTAATGAGACATGCTCGTCAAAGTTGTGAACTGACAACATTTGCGAATATGTCGGATTAGAAGAGGACTCTTTTCATCTAATTTGTGTGTTAATTTACTCTATGAGGTCACACAATGCAAACATCTCGTTATCTACTCTTATTGGCCCTCGGAGAAGAAAATCAACAGGTGGTGTAGTATTGGCTGAGATTTTAGGTTGACAGAGCTGAACGAAAAAGGTTAGAGAAAAAAGGGAAGAAAACGTTACTTAAGATGCATTTCCACTGCGATGTACAAAACAATTTGATCCGGCACCTACTTTTTGGTTTTTTAGTTTTTACTAGAAGCTGAAAAGAGACAAATTTCCATAGCCCACGGCTTGAATCATGAGACGTAGTTTAATTTTAACACTATACTTCTGTGTTTTGACTGAAGACACCGTGAAATATATCATGTGTTGAGTCATACGTATAATAACGACTGTGTGATGTTCCCAACAGGAGTTAGTGGAGTTATTATGTAATGAAAAGAAAAAAGACAATAATATTTGTCTGAATTTGTCTCATGATATTATATTATAGTCTAATTTATCCATACTTGACATATTGCAACATTGTTTGGGGCGCTTCTTATTCTTCGTACCTTAACCAATTATTTTTAATTCAGAAGATTTTTGAGAATGATTTCATTTTCTACTCATCAAGCACCTTCTGCACCCTTATTTAGCAGATTTAAATTATCAATTTTTTTCTATTAATATGTTTCAAACATGCCTGTTTATGTTTAAGTTCATTCATTCCAAACAAGACATTCCAGGCACTTTTCATATTTTTTTGTGTTATCATCAGATATTCACTCTTATTCAGTTAGAGGTGGGAAGAACTTTCATTTACCTCTTTGTCGTACCTGCAGTCACCAATCCTTTATCAAATTCCATGGCCCTCAACTCTGGAACTCTTTAGATAGGTCTCTTAAGTTTGCGTCATCCTTAAAAATGTTTAGGACCAGCTTGGTGGGGTGTCTTTTATCTAGGCAAAATTAATAGGCTATTCTAATTGAAATGAAATTGCCATTTTATGGATATTTTTGTTTGTGTGTTTATTGTGTTTTTCTTTGTTTCTTTTACCTTTTCTTTTTTCCTTTCTATTCTTTTTCTATTGATTGATTTGTTTTTGTGATTTTGTATTGAGGGGGAGGATTTTTTTATAAGCCCCTTTGGCTTCTTTTCCTCTCCTGCACAATTATTTGTCCTTGTATATTAAAATAATTACTGTGTTATCATTGTGCATATGAATAAAATAAATGTCAGTCTAGTTTTCTGGTAAATATTTGAATCTAACTCCAGTCCGATCCTGCCCCGTGTGTTGTCAGCATGGGGAGGAGGTGTCTCCAGCAGCCAGTGACCTGGCCATGGTGCTGACCCGAGGGCTGAGCATGGACCAGCAGAAGAGCAGCAGAGACTCCCTGCAGTACTCCAGCGGATACAGCACAGAGACAACCACGCCGTCCTGCTCCGAGGACACAATTCCTTCTCAAGGTGAAACTGTAATCTGCTAAACTCTGCGGTGCCTTTTAATGTTGTTCAGTGCAGGACAGCCACATTTATAACGCTTCACCCGGCTACATGCATCATCTTATTTCTGGGAGCATCTCAGGCAAAGCAATCTGTTAAGGGCACCATGAATACCCTTAACAGGTTTTTATTTTGAGGTATAGGTTCTTTTAATGTAGTATAACTTTCACTTGAATTGCTTTTGTTAGTGATACAAGAAACAGCTAAGGTGAATTATCCATTTACTCACCCGGACAGAAGCCACCTTCTCTGAAGGATATAGTCTGGCAGTTTCATTGACAGCAGTTGAAAAACAACAACAGAAAGATGAAATTGGAAAATATTAAATATGCTTCTGCATAAATGTATTTCTCTCCGCTCTGGCTGTTGCTGTTGATCCAATATTGCCACCTCAGTATATTTTCCATGTGGAGTCGTATATTTGTATTAGTTTTCATAACCTCCCAATGTTCTCTGTTTCTGTCCCACATGAACCCACATTAGGTTCGGATTATGACTGCTACTCTGTGAACGGTGATACTGAAGGTCCGGATGGACAGACAGAATTTGACAAGTCCTCCACGATTCCTCGCCACTCCAACATAGCCCAGAACTACAGGCGGATGATTCAGACCAAGAGGCCGGCCAGCACGGCCGGCTTGCCCAGCGGCGTCCTCGGCCCGGGGACTCACGGGATACCGGGACAAGCAGGTGGAGCGGGCGGAGGAGCGGGGACTCCTGGCACCGCCACCATCCGCCGAACCCCATCCACCAAGCCGGGAGTCCGGCGCACGCTGTCCAACGCGGGGCCCATCCCCATCCGACCGCCCATCGTGCCTGTGAAAACCCCCACGGTTCCCGGAGACTCGCATCCCCCCGGCGCGGGTCTGTACGCGGGCGGGGGCCATGCGGCCGGCGGGCCTGTCCGCGTGGGCAGCGAGGAGTGCGTGTTCTACACCGGGGGCGAGGACCCGCACGGAGGCCTTGACTACGTAAAGGCGTCGCCGAAGCGCCTCAGCCTGCCCAACACGGCCTGGGGATCCGGGGCGGCGCTGGAGGTCTACGCCCAGCAGCACGGGGGGGGCCTCGCCATGGCGACGGGCTCGGACGAGGATCAGATGATCGCGGCGAATCGCCACAGCTTAGTGGAGAAGATCGGCGAGTTGGTCGCCAGCGCACACGCCCTCGGCGAGGGCCAGTTCCCCTTCCCCACCCTCCCCGATGACCCGGCCCCTCCAGGCTCCAGTGAAACTCAGGCAGGGACAGAAGGGGCGGGAGGCTCCGGTGACATGCTGACCACCATCAGGAGAGGAGTTCGCCTTCGCAAAACAGTTTCCAACGACCGCTCGGCCCCGCGTATATTGTGATTAGAAAAGGAGAGCATAACTAGGGGGATACTTGTCAGCCGGTAGGCAGGTCAGGGGCGGCGTGGTGTAACCCAGCCACCTAGTACATACACAAAAAAACTTAACTATGTAGGGAGAGCTAGAATATAACAAGAGGATGAAAACAAGAAACATATACAAAATGTGTTCAGACACCTTTAGAGTCAATGATATATAATGATAACAATAATAACGTTAACTCATGCTGACAATTAAAAAGGTAAATACTTAATATTGACAGGCTTCTAGCAGGCCACTATAACTAGTGTGTGTTGGACGCATGTTTGTCTTCTATACACCCTCACCCAGGGGCAGAAGGACTCACAGGAAACCCAGACAAGATCAAAAAAAGAAGAAGAGGCAAAGAAAGAGAGAGACACTGAGTCCTGTTCTGTGTGCCAACATCCCCCCTGACTCCCCACCCCTCCCTTCCTATCCTCTTTTCCAACTAACTCAACTGTCTGATCCCAGATGAAAGACTGATGATGGAGGGAGGGAGGGGCTGATGGGGGCGAGCGAGAGAGAGATGGATGGTGGTGGGGGGGGGGGTCTGAACCCAGACTGTCCCGGCTGCAGTGTACTGTACGTAAAAAGCCCGATAAACTGAAGCATCTGTACTAGCGCGGCGAGCTAACTAACCAGAGAGCCCCTCTGGCTGATTCCAATGTAAAAAAAGAAAAAATACTGTTGGCATTGAACCATGCTAGTATAACCCCCCCCCCCCCCCCGCCCCCCTCTCTCTCTCTCTCTCTCTCTCTGAACAAGTGCGTGCATTCATGTGTATGAATGTGGCCAAATGTAAAAAACTGCGTGTGTGGAACCGTGATTGGTTATTGTGTATGTGTGAGGGGGCGGGTAGAGCTCTGCTGCAGGACAGCTGGTCACCCAATGAGGGCAGGGCTTTTCTCTTGTGCGTGTCGTGTGTGCACTTTCTTGTTTATATTGTGACGTCACTTACCTTGTTGCCACTGTAAGAGAAGTTACGAGACGCAATCCAGGCGTATAAATATATATATATATATAAACATAAATATATTCATATATATATTTTCTAAAACCAGAGAGAAAATGTTAAATCAGAAATGGAGCAATAAATGTGTTTTATTTTCTTGTTTCAAAGAAGAGGATCAGTGGAGGATTGCAGGTTCTCCTTAATCCCATTTAGGCAATCATCAGGAATGCTAAATTACACATCGACTGTGAATTCATGCATAGAAGGTTTTTCTGTGTGTGTGTGTGTGCGTGTGTGTGTGCGTGCATGTGTGCGTGTGTGTGTGGGTCCCTGTCACCTTCCTATATGTAGAATGGATTACAAAAATTTGGAAGAAAGGAAAACTTTAAGCACTTTTTTTATGAAGGTAGAGTATCTACAATAGCCAGCAGGTGTTGCTGTAGACATACTTTTGATAGGGAGTGTGAGCCCAACGCTTGTGTCCAGAAGTGGAAGGAGAAGAAACAGAGGGATGACGAGGAAGTGATTGAGACTGGTAACAATGGAGTGATAGGTCAAATGAGAGACGGGATCAGAAAGTAGCACAAAATATGAGGCTAGAAACAAGCTCAGGTGTCGGGGCGGTGCGAGTCATCACCTGTTATTGACTGGGAAGGGAAGAGGAAGAGTCTGACGACGTTATTGCACTTGGATCTGAACACATAATGAAAACAAAAGTACACTTACTCTCAGCCTAACTGCATCAGGGGTAAAGAGAACAACTTTTTCGAAATGGATGAAATCACATCTGAACTGTTCAGCTCTTTCTTTTGATTGTTTGCTAATAAGAGTCTGTTTTATAAATAAAACAAGTGACTTTTTAGTTTCCAATTCCATTTCTCCCAAACTGTGAGGCACACAGATGGAAGTCTACTCAATGTAAGAACCATGACAAAGAAAACCTAAACTATAAATGTTTATTTGTAATTTGATCTCATCCGTAGCAGCATGAATCCTGCATCGCTCAATGTGTCCAAAACTCAATATACAGTCATATTTCCCATGTTGGTGCACAAACAGCATCACACAAAGCTATATATCTGCAAGTAATATATTACTGTATTATGGAAAACAAGTCTTGGACATAGCTGAACAGTCTTGTGTTTCATTAAAAAAGGAAAACATTTGACAAGAAACAGCTGAGACGTCGCACAAATGCTGCACAAAAGCTGCACAAATGCTGCACAAAAACAGGAACGCGTTCAGCTGGCCGCCAACAGCGTTGGACGGTTCTTGTTCATTTTTATCCTTTTAGGAGATTACAGTTTCAAAAACAGCAATGGGGTTCAAGTTTCTAATCTGCAATTTGCAACGTGTCTGCAGTCATAGCAGGAGTTTGATTCAGCAGGAAGTGTTTGTGAGGGAGGTCACGCTGGCTTTGTGGGAGCTCCACTCTTTTGATCTGCCAGGAAAGTCCTGGCTGCTTTGTTTTTTTGCTCAGGCCTTCAGCTGAGGGCCGGACTCGTACGGGGGGTGTCGAGTGCGCGTGTGCAGTTGTTGGAAGGCCGACTCTCGTTGAGTAAAAGGAATCATTTATTAGAATTTTTAAAAGAAATTGCCCAACACTGCTTATAACTGAGCTGCCGCCAAAACAAGGACAGTATTTGTTTGGTCTCAAAAACTAAATGAGGTCCTAGTGATCAGATTTATTAAAGTGTACACAAAATATAAGTGCTTGTTGGAATGAAAAAAAGGGAATGAAAGGAAATCACCAATCCACCACTGCACAGTTGGGCTCAGTTCAGTCCACACAACCCGGCTCAGCTCAGGATTCAGCTCTGACAGATGGATTATTTATGATCATTAAGATTGGAGAATAAGTGAAGCCTGCTTGATGTGCTCACTGGTGACAAAGGAGAAGGAGGATTTGGATCACACTTCTGAAGTTGGCAGGGAGAGCAAAAGATGTGAGGAATGAGCATTTCACTGCCTGTTCATACGATGTATACTCTATGTGCTGTAGTTACAAAAGAGGA
The DNA here is from genome assembly GCF_033807715.1 of Cololabis saira. NCBI lineage: Eukaryota > Metazoa > Chordata > Actinopteri > Beloniformes > Belonidae > Cololabis > Cololabis saira. Next base: position 10,201,766 of record NC_084588.1, on the reverse strand, counting down.
GCAGGCGCACAGATCTGGTACAAAGGTTTGATAGAAAATATCACATGGAATATTCATTTTTAACTATTTCCTTCTGTAGTACTGTTTGAATACTGAGTCTTACTTTTAATTAATGTAAAAAGAAAAAAACAAACTCCACTTGTAACACAAACTATTAATCTGTGTAACATATGGATGTAGGATGAATGGGTGTGTCCTCATTAGGGTGTTGATCTGTAGGCTACTCATCTCTGCCTGAACATAGCAAGTGACATTAGCTCCAGTATTTATGTTGTGCCTTGACTGAGGCATTTTCTCAAGAAAACATTAGGATTTTTCATTTTAAAAAGGTAGAGGGAAGAACAATCGCAAGCAGCTTTTTTTTTTTGGAACATATAAACAGTGCTTCCTTTCTTTCCTCGTTATTTTTACTTACTGTATGTGTGCTGTCAGAAAATGGATGGTGTGACTGAAACGGAGGGTGGGAGGAGAGAGCGACAGTCTATAAATCATGGGTGAGAAAAAGTTCACTCAAGAGTTTGTATTATGACTACCGTACAAAAGTCCACATGTGTATGTTGAGTGTAAAACACAGTAAAGGGGACATCACATTCCTGGTTTACTTGAACTTCTGCAGTGCCGGAGCTTTGCTCTTGGACAAGTGGATCAAGTAACCACTCAGTAGTCAGAAAACATCAACAATAATGTTTCATCTCGAGTATGATACAGGAAAATACCACTTTCTTTCTCGGAATATAAACATCCATTCCATCTAAAACTATACCACACAACACTTTAAAGGTGTTGGTGGAACTAAACTCACTGCCATTTATCTACAGAAAGTTTATGATACCTTACAAAGCTGATATTTGTTGCTTAATTCCATAGAAGGGATAACAACTCAAGTCCAGATAATTGTAGACAATTAAACTTGAATGACAAGAAAACGAGCAGTCTTTATAGCCTGATCAAAAGAATGGCTGAATAATTGATGACTGCGAGATGAGAACACCACACTGATGTATATATATATTTGAGAGAGAGAGGGAGATAAAGATTAAAGTATGTGTGAAGAGGCTCAAACATTTTTTTAAGCGTTTGTAGATCAGTGTTCTAAACAACTAAATCTGGTGCCTGTACATAGATACAAAATTAGACGCATATGTGCAGGCGAACACACACAGGAATACAAACATGCACAAATACATAGGATACACACACAGACTTCTTTCCTCCTCTGTTGAGAAAACTCCTCCATCAGTTGCAGGAATTAATGCATTGACAGTAGTTTCATAGTTTTGGTTTAAGCCCGGTCACATTAAAGAGATATTTTGCCATTTATTTCACAAATTGACCCAAATTCTTTGAGCAATGGTTGTGCAGCTCTGTCATTTTATGGCTCACTTGAAATTGTTGCAGCAGCTTCATGGATTTAACAAATGTGAAGTTGGTTGGATATAAAGATGGAGAAGCCGACTCTGACCTGCGTCTGTGATGTCACAGAACATTTTAAATACGACTGAACTGCATTTTTTTATTTTCATTTTTTTTTATATTCAGTTAGCTATGTATGATATGAAAACTTAAAAGTTAAAATAATGAGTACTCTTCACGGCCCAATACTAGAATCCTTTAATGGTTAATATGAGGTTACTTAAACAAATGAAAAGTACCGTAATAGCTTGATAATTTGGGCAATCCACTTGATTAATTTCTGACTAACACTACAACTGGCAGGTTTCTGTGGCTCTGAAGATTTAATTTGCAATATGAATGTCCCATAAAATAATAAAACTGACAGGTAATAATCGTTCACCCCATAACGTCTCTATAAATTCCCCCTTCATTTTCTAACGTTGTCCCTCAGCCTTAATCCTGTTCCACCGATCTTTACGCTCAGGGCTGCTGTGTGTTAATAATCAGAAAACAAAGTTATCCAGCGTGGGAGGCTGTTGTCTGTCTCAAAGTTAAAATCATTTCAGTGAAGTCTGTTTCCAGTGTATACATCCAAGCTCTGTTTATTATCTCTTCATCTCCCTTCTCCATGCGTGGACAGCTCTGTGTCAGTAACCCTCCTGTTGGTACGTATGTGAGGAACAGTAGCTATCGTAATGACTGGCGTGTCCTGGGTGTGTTGTTCAGTGCGAAAAGGAGCAGCAGCTGTTTTCCGGGCAAGCAGATGGAAGTTTAACCCTCCACTTCAATACTAGATTACATTTTAATTAATTTTGATCAGGGTTTACGGGACATGTTTTTTGGCAGTCTGTCAAAGTCAGCTCATGTGACTTTGATGGCTTCTCGGTGAGCGTCTGTCTGAGAAACCTACAAGTGGGAGCAGCGATTTGTTCTCCCAGAGCCTGGTACTACCAGCATGTGCAAGTGTAGTTTTGATTACTGCGTGTGCCATTATATTCTCTGTTTGGTATCATAGTGTGGACGTTAGTTTACAAAGTCACGGCAGGTATGCTCAAGGATAGTACTGCTGGTTGCCTTTCTAATGGCGCATTTTACATATTTAGAAGCCCATTTAAAGGAGCTTGAGGCCGGATTGAGGCAAGATATATGAAAAAAATCCGTATACATTTTAAGTTTTCTAGTAATAATGTCAGATGAAGCGTTCCAAACCCAAAAGAATGAGCCCTCTAGTGTATCTCTCCTTTGCCTTGAACAGGCTGTGTGCTGCAAAATGTGCTGCAATTCGGTCCCGAATTTCCCGCGCTGTCCTGCGGATGTGACGTCACATGACGCTGCATGCACGTTCTCCCGTGCCGGCTTCACTGTTGGCTGCAGTACCCCCAACGGCCGTCGTGGTGAAGGGTGGCGCTAGAGAGTCTCATTTCTTAAAAGGAGCCTCATGCTCCTTTAAATTTTCAGTCAACCAGGTTCATGATAATCCTAAAAATTACTGCATTGAAGCCAACTAGATGTCTTTTCTTGGTTCTTCAGTAACAAAGAAGTGTTAGCGTGTACATGCAGTTACTGTCCCACTACAATGGGGAAAAGAGCCTTTAAAATCCACTTCACAAGTTAATGTTACATAATTCCACAGTTGCACAACAGAAAAAACCAGACGCAGTCGCCAACAATTTTCAGAACAAAGTAGGTGAAGAGCATCGCTGAGCACTAGTTCTCCCACGCACTGACTGGCAGACTGCTGGAAGGAGACCAGGCATGTACGCTCTACTTTTTAGGCATATTGAGATTTTGGATAACAGCAAACATTTGTAGTCCAGTCTGAGGATTTGAATTTGTCCAATTTCTTTTCCTTTTTTTTTTTTAGTTCTGATGGCCTTTTGATAGTTGGAAAGACGTGAATTATGGGAAGAACAAGGGGGAACCTATGCAGGGAGGGAGCCCGTCAACATAGGGGTGTCTGGGTTGTGTTTTTGTGTTTTTTTTACCCCTTTTCTAAAAAAATAGCACTGTGTGGAAATTTTTGTTTTCTTGTTTGTTTGTTTCTGTAGACAAAAAAATGGATTAACAAGAAATGACAGTGTGCATTTAGACTATACTTAGATAATTGAAAAATATAGATGTTAAATTGGGTAAACCACTTTGCTTCCCAGAGTCCCCTGTACTGGGTTTTGTGTGCGCTTTAATATAAACATACAACCTTTTTCATGTTTCAACAATTGTCTCAAAAATTACTGTTACTGACAGAACTTGAGTATGTTTTTTCTTTTTTTTTTTGTAATTTCTTTTTCACATGACAGTTATTAACAAGAGCCTGGAGCGTACTAGGGTAATCAGTCAAAAGCAAATTAAGCCAAAATAATATAAGTGGTCTTTCTGAGATAACCCTTCGGAGGGGTTGGAGACTGTCATTTAGTTTTTTTTTTCCCCAGGTGTGTCATAATTTAATTAAAACTAGACAAGCTCAGATGGCCCGTTGGATTGAAGCATGGCCAACTTCTCCTCTCCGGTACACTTGTTGAAGAGCCTCGTATCAGTTTCCCTGGTAACTGAGGTTTATGGGGAGTTGGAACACTTCCACTGTGAGCATTTGTTCGCAGCATGAACTCACCGCTAGAAATTTATGTGCAATTTTTGTGGACAGCAGCTGTGTGTGGTTTGAACTTCTCATATTCATACATTTGAATTCCTAAAAAAAAAAAAAAAAAAAGCTGAATTAAACCTGAAAATGTATATTTTTTTTTTTCAAAAGGAACAGTGTTATTATCAATCTGATAAAGAAAACATAACAGTGGTGGCCATTAACTGGTTTGTTTTGGTTTTGTGCCGTTCAGACAAAAAAAAGATCTGAATTTGCTGAACACGTGCCACTCTTTCTGTACATGAAGGATGTGCTTGTGTGTGTGTGTGTGTGAGTGTGAGAGCGAGAGAGGGAGTGTGTGTGCTGCACAAGGACATGCGGTTGAGACCCCTACTGTTCCTCCCTTCCACCTCCCACACACAATCTGTCAGCCCTTCCTGGTGTTTAATACTGAAGAAATCCGAGGCTCACTCTCACACACTTGCTCACACTCATCTGAAGTGAACACGACAAAGGTAGAAAAACGACTTCTCGGTGGCCACGCGGGGGTGAACAGAGGTCCCCTAGGGTGCCCGTGATGTAACGCACTGCAACCGCCCGTCAGTCATACATGACGGAGTGGTCCGAGCCGTCTCCAAGGTGCCGCTGTCACTGTACTCAAACTGAATGTCTTACTGTCTGTACTCCAGTCCTCAGTAGTGTCTCTTGCTCTCTCTCGCTCTCTTTCTCTTCTTTTGTCCTTGACAGTCAACATCTGAACTCCACAAAGAGATCTCAACAAAACTCACCACTGAGGTTTTTTTTTGGTTTTGTTGTATTTTTTTTTTTTTTTAACCGGCCTGCTTTGTTCAGAGATCAGCATTGTGACGGCCCTGCTTCATCTGTCTATACGAACCCATCGTTTGCTCCGCTCTTCCCCTCCCGAGTCGCCCTGCAGTCACTGTGGTCTTGCTGATTTCTCTTCTTTCTCTCTGCCTTTTAAGCTCTATTTCTTTAATTTATTGTGAAATGATTTATAAGGTTGTCTCACCTTTGTCGCTGAAGATGAAGTTTTCCTTTCTGTCTTCCTTTTTTGTAAAACTGACCCTTTTTTGTTAACTTTAGTCACTGCTAATGTAACAAAACGCACTGTGATGATTCCAGTATTAATAAAGTTGTACTTAAACTGTGCGCCGGTGTGTGCAGCTGGTCGTGTTATTGAAGAGTTACAGTCAAGGACCTAAAGCAGGGATATTCAATTGGCGGCCCGCGGGCCACATGCGGCCCGCCAGGAGCTTTTATGTGGCCCCTGGTCATATTTCAAAAAAGGGGGTGTTTGTTGAAAAAAAAATGATTTTTTTTTTTTTTTATAATATTTTTATAACTGGCTACTATGGACTAAAATGGTTGTGCTCAATGCTTAATATAATATTCAAATAAGGAAATCTTGGTGGAAAGTGGTGCTTTGTCATTATGGCGTGTTTATTAAAAGTAGGTCAATATCAATTTCATTAAGTTTGCACAATGCATGGTTTCAAAATGAATTTGCATTCAAAATAATATTTCTCTATCTGAATATTATATTTAACATTCACAATTACTAAATCTGGAGACAATTAATACATAATTCATATGTAAACTAGATATATTCAAATGTATAATACAAATGTATTATATTTACATAAGTCTTCGTCTTTGAGTGCAAAATACATTTTGAAAACCCCCACATTTTCAAATTGTGCGGCCCTCTCCATACAGTCCTTTTGCAGATGTGGCCCCCGGCCGAATCTAGTTGAATACCCCTGACCTAAAGTAACCAAAGTGTATACTTGGTGATCTGATTATAGCTTTTTGAAGGGCCTCTTTCACATAGTGAGCCAAAGAACTGATAACAGGAGATGGAAACTTCTGTGTGAAGAAACTGGCGGGAAAGAGATTAGCACTTCTCGTATCACAGAAGAAAAATGAATTATGCTTTTACAATGACTTTAGAGAGCTCGCTAAGGTAGAAAGCTTGAGTTTCATAAACATTAGTGTCCCAGATAGCAACAAGTGGAGCTGAGGCATCTCAGAGCTCTGCTGCTGTTTGGTATCGTTTATCTTGAGGATGATATCACCCTGGTTATGAAAAAACCTGTCTCCTCCATTGTTCTCCACAAGTACTGAGGACCTGGATGGAGTTGCGACCGAGTCCATGGATGCCAGGCAGAGGATGATTCATTACAGCCAAAACATCCTCATTCACTGCACTTCTTTTGGTTATAACCACAGCTAACAGTTAGAAACCTGACGCTGATTTTAACTCAACAAAGGGAGAAACAACAACATCATGCATACTTCCAAGCAAAACAAAAATACAGAAATAACTTTTGAATTGCTGTAAATATTGAATGCATTTTAAACAAAACCTAAAAATCTTTTATGGGAACCAAAATGAACAAATATAAAGCCAATAGAGTATTTTCCACTGCTCATGATTGTAAATAATTTAAAGTTTTAAACGGCACACAGGGGAAAGGCAACCCTGGTCCTCGTGGGCCACTGTCCTGCATGTCTTAGATGTTTCCCTGCTTCAGCACACCGTGATAAAAGTACCTGTGTCATCAACAGAATTGTGCAGCCCTGGATGACAAGCTGATGCGATGATTAATTAGAATCAGGTGTGTTAGAGCAGGGTAGCATCTAAGACATGCAGGACAGTGGCACTCGAGGACCAGGGTTGCCTACCCCTGAGTCAGTTGGCCTGTGTTCACACTAACTTATACTGCACGTATACACAGAGGTGGACAGAGTACTCGACCCCAGTACTTGAGTAAGAGTACAAATACTACTGGTCAAAATTTACTCCGTTACAAGTAAAAGTAGCTCAGTCAAAATATTACTCGAGTAAGAGTAGAAAAGTACTTGCTTTTAAAGGTACTTAAGTATCCATTGCGGCTCTGTCTTGACAAACGCAGGCTACTTTGGCGGTATCGTTTAGAGGAGGCTTGATGTATTTCCGCTTTACGTACATCCCAGTGGAGAGCGTGCACTGTGATAGGTCTCCTCCTTTGACAAAAACAGCTTGTGTCTAATAGGATTTTAGGGAAGAAGAAAAAAGAGCAGACCTGAAAGTAACGAGTACTTTTCAGCCTTCCTAGAAATGTACTCGAGTAAAAGTAAAAATATTTGTCTTGAAAATGTATTCAAGTAAGAGTAATAAGTACCAAAGAAATCTAATACTCAAGTAAAGTATAAATCCTCTGGATACAGTACTCAAGTAAATTTACTCCGTTACTGTCCACCACTGCGTATACAGTTCAGAATGGAGAAAAGTTGGGGTGTTTTTCTCTTTTTTATTTGATGGGTTTTTATTAACACCTCTTCAAATGCAAATGCCCTGGGCATAATAATGAAGAGGATGATGAATTAGTTTTTGCACCCTTCTATAATCAGTTGATTCAAAAGCTGAACTGGAACAACGACAAAGCTCAGATGAGCGCCTGATGATTAATTACTGAATACTGTAAAGTTGTGCTAATTCAAAACTGGCATCAGTGGGCCCCAAAATGTATTGCTTTTTAGTCTTTAAACAATTCTTCCAATCTCGTCTTGCAGTCACCTAATGCCCAAGATTTATGACCACTTTCAAACACGGTCATATGCACTTTTTACACTATTGAAAGCTGAAAAGGTATGTCTGAAATATTTCACAAAGGGCTAGGAAGATAAATTGGTGAAAGTAAAAGTTTTCCCAATATTTTAGTTAGTGGGAAGATTTTTCCGCTGATGCAGCTCCGATCCTTGGCAAACATTCAACTAAACTTCATGTTGAAAAAGGCTGGTACAGATTTATTTGGACACTAATAAAGCGGTGAAATCAGAAAGAAAGGGCGTTCTTTTCGCACTTTGGAGACCCTTATAGCTTCCTTGTGCCCACTCTGTGTGTTATCTCAAGTTCATTTTAAAAATGTAGTTTTTCCAGGTCATCACCTCTTACAAAGATCATTTATGATGGTGGAGCAGGAAGAAATTAGATGTGTTCTGCTGTGTGCTGGTAGGGGGCACCCAAGACTTTTTCATTAACAGCATTGCCAAGATAGTACGAGGCAGAGGAAGCAGTAATGATATATGCTCATATTCAGATGCCAGACACATGAGATTTTCTGGAATTATTTAGGCATGGGGCCTGACTCCACTTCCTCAGAAGGCACAAGAATATCCTCAAGTGGCTAAAAAATTCTTAGAAATTCAAGCAAGTTCCTCTGAAATGAATAAAGTGATTGTTTTTTATGGGAATACAATAAATGTTGCAAAATCCATCTATATATTTTTCTGTACCCACATCACCCTGTTCAGGGGTCCTGGGGACACAGGTGTTGTCCCAGCTGCCATTAAGCAACGGGCATGGCAGACATTTACATCAAAAGTTGATACAATAGACATTCAAATAAGATTTACCACCAGGGTAACCGGGCAGCAACAGCAGCACCAGCACTCAGCTGTTGCAAGATCCTCAATTCAAATTTAGTATGTTAATGATTCTTACTTTTTTTTTTTTTTTTTTTTTACCTTGTCTGCACACATATTAATGATTGATACCATGAAGGTAGAAACCAAAGGTATATATATGTGCATTATTACTATATTTAATATAAATACATATATATACGCATACATATGCATACACATACATAAATATACACATTTTCTTACTTTTCAAGCATGACATTTGAGAAAAAAAAAGTAATTTTCCTTTATTAGGGTATTTGTATATTTACAGTATGTTACATACAAAAATAAAATAAAAAACAACTAACAAAAGCCGCTGCTCCAGGCCATCACCTGCTGAGAATCACTGAATACTCTCTTGGTTAACTGAACCAAATCTCATCAGCTGTTCTCGATTAAATACAATGACGGAGCAAGGACAGTCTTCTTTTCCTTAATACCCAGTCCCACCTTAGCCACACAAAGCTGCAAAACGAGCTTTAATTAATAATAAGTGGGCCACATTTCAACTGAGGGATGCACGTAGCATGGGGCCGTGAGCTCAGAATACGTGTGTGACAGTAGTGTGTTAGTGTATGCTCTGTTACTCTTTTATCCTCATATATGAATTCAATTCCATTCAATTTTATTTATATAGTTTCTATTACAACAAAAGTTGTCTCTAGGCGCCAGAACATGAACCCTGAACAATTATTACATAAACAATGGCAGGTAAAAACTCCCCTAGTGGGAGAAAGATCTTAAGCCAAACTGGCAAGAAAACCTCCCCTTTAGGAGGGATGAAACCTTGAGCAGGACCTTGATCATAAGGAAGGACCCTCCTGCCGGAGGCTAGACTGGATGAAGACTAATGAAATGTTGAAAATGTGTGTTTCCATCCTCTTTCGCTCTCTTTGCCATCGTGCCTTCTCTCTGCCCTAGTGGTAGTGGGTGGGCAACAGGGGTGGTGGTGTTGCCGCATGGGGCGGGGGTCTGCTGGGGCTGTTGCTTGGATGGGGGCGCAATGGGGTTGGGAAGCCTGGGGGTGGGGTGACCTCTCATGGCCTTTCCCTCTTGGGTCCTGCTCTGGTTGGCATTGGTGTGGCGTTGGACGGGTGGGGCCCCGTTGGGGTTACTGTGGGGACCATTGCTCTGGAGAGCCTTTGACAGCCTGGGATAAGAACCACCATTGTTACTGTTAGAATAACCATTGAAATCATTATTATAACTGTATACCTAATGTATGTGCAAATGGGCCATGGATAGCTCAATGTGTTGAGCAGGCACCATTTACAGAAGCTGTAGTCCTTGTGCAGGCAGTGAAATGTCATGCCCCAGCCTGTCGCATGTCGACACTCATCCTACTACAGTGGAACATAGAGAAGTAGTTGAGGGCTGTGACCATTAGGTTCTACCTCTCCAGATGTTGATATTCTTGTCAGTAACACTGAAGATTTGCTGCACTCAGTTTTAGATGCAGTTGCTCCTTTGAGAAAGAGGGTCTCTAATCATAGGAGCTTAACTCTGGTATTTTTCGCATATCTGCATGCTGAAACAAAAAGTGCTTAAAATGGAAAGGAGATGGCACTCTTGTAAGTCTGTAGACACTGATCGTGCATGGAAAGATAGTCTAATAGTATATAAAAAGCCATTTGCAAAGCTAGAACAGCTTATTATTCATCATTGATAGACGTTTTCTGTTCAGCGCTGTAGCCAGGCTGACAAAGAGTCACAACTCCTGCAGCTTTCAATAGTGAAGACTTTACTTTAAAATCATCAGAATTAGAGGAAAAAAAATCAACCAGGCTGGTTAGAATATTTGCCACAGGTTTTTAAAGTTACAGTGATTAAGCCTCTACTTAAAAAATCCTCTCTTGACCCAGACATTTTAGCTAAACATTAGCTAAACTTCAGGCATGTCTTAAGGACAGCAAGGATTGGATGTCCACATTTTTTTTTCTTCTAAATTCCGATACAACAGAGGTTATTTTTTCTGTTCCTAAACACCTTAGGAAGGGATTATGGTGTTGCGATAACCTCCAGTACAACCGTGCAAAACCTTGGTGTTATTTTCGATCAGGATTTGTCATTTAAAAAGCATATAAATCAGGCTTGTGAAACAGCGTTTTTCCATCTCCGTAATATCACAAAGATTAGGAACATCCTCTCCCAGAGTGATGCTGAAATACTAATTCACGCGTTTGTATCTACTAGGCTAGATTACTGTAATGTGATATTAGCAGGATGTCCAAGTAATTTTCGGAATAGTCTCCAGATGATCCAAAATGCAGCGTGGGTGGTGACAGGAATCAACAAGAGAGACGTTTCTTCAGCATTAGCTTCGCTCCATTGGTCCCTGTAAAACTTAGAATCCATTTCAAAATTGTATTAGTCGCATATGAAACCCAAAACGGCCTAGCTCCGTGATATTTGCAAGACCTAATAGCTATCTTCCTAACAGAGCTCTCCGTTCTCAGAGGGCAGGTTTACTCGTAGTTCCTGGAGTATCCAAATGTAGATTTGGAGGACCTTCTGCTATCAGGCACCATTACTATGGAACCAACTTCCAATCTGAGTTAAGGAGGCTGACACCACCTCCACCTTTAAAACCAAACTTAAAACGTTTCTGTCTAGTTATAGCTGGAGCTAGGAATAGATTAAGCAGTTTGTCTTAAACATAGCTTTGCTGTACATGCTGCTATAGGCCTATACTGCAGGGGGACACCAACATGATCTACTGAGCGGTGCCCATCACCCCTCCGTCTCTTCTCTTCTTCACTCTCCTTTCCTTAGATCAACCCTCAGTTGTTAATTAGAAGTATCATCACCATAATTGTTCTCCATTGTTCTTGTAGTTTGTTGTGCTGGTCTGCCCCCTCCTTTTCTCTGAATTACATGTTTGCAGGCCAGAGCTTCAGCAGCTGCATGCGGCCCTACAATCTCCCACTCTGATCATCCCACTGCTTGCTTCCACCTGTATATTAGATGTCTGTTGGATACCTGACATTATGACCTGTAGTCTCACCCTCTGACCACCTCCGTATCTGCTGTCTAGATATGTCTATATAGACATCCCTGCAGTACACTATCTAACCACTGTGTCTGCGTCTCTCCTCTCTCTGTTTTTCATTCTCTCTCTGTTTTTCATTCTCTCTGTCTGTTCTCTCTTTTCCTGCTCTGCCCAGCTCAATGTATTTCTCCCACTAGGGGAGTTTTTACCTGCCATTGTTTATGTTTATGTAATAATTGTTTGGGGGGCGGGGGGTCATGTGTGAACGTGATGTCTCGTGTTGCCTGACCCACTCTTTCACAATTTGAGCCTAATGAATCCTGCTATTGTCATATCAGAATATGTCATCAGGGAAGAAAAAAATCCATTGATGGAATAACCTGGTCATTCAGTATATCCAGGTAGTCAGCTGACCTCATCAAGGATGCTAAACCTGGACCTGACCAACTGTAGTTACCCCAGGTCGCAGCACTCTGGAACTCTGGGTATATTTGGACTCATCAGACCACATGACTTTCTTCCATTGCTCCAGCATCCAATCTTGATGCTCTCCAGCAGTCTGAAACCCTGTTTCTCCAATTAGCCTCACCTTTAAGTGGTTATCTATGGCTGTACAGCAGTTTATTCCCAATCCACCTTTATTCCCAATCCACCTTTGCACTGTGCATGTGGGAATACTCGTACTTTCACTATTAACAAATCCTCAAGTCTTAAGCCATTGTTTTTATACAATTTGATTTCACCAAACGTTTAAAGTGATCATTGATCAAAACTTGTCAAGATTTTTTTCAAACTAAATTTATTCCTCCAAAAAATGATGGTTCCTCACTATCCAAGTCTTTAATAATGCGTTGGGCAGTTCTTAACTCAATTTTAGTAGTTTCAGCAATCTCCTTAAATGTTTTTTCATTGTTTGATGCCAATTATTTACACTTCTGAAACTGATTATCTTTTCCAAGGAACACACAATGTCTCTTCAGTTAGGGTTAAGTAACATGTAACCTGCTGAAACAAAATTATCCAATGGGAGTCTCGTACCTGTTTGTTAAGGTAAATCGAGGTGATGGCTTTTTAAAGGGGACCATCTAATACCTATTTTAAACAGGCCTTGAATGTCTTAAAAACAAGCTTTTCATTGTTTTTGCTAAATAAATTAGAAATTCAGCCTCTGAGCCATGTCTTTATCATCTCATTCTCTAACCTCATTCTCTATGTGGGATTCTGAGTGGGCGGGGCTATGATAATGAGGCTCTGTGCTGATTGGCTTCCTGAATGACACGATACACCGCTACGAAAAAATGGCAGAAGCTCCAGCCGGCGGAGTTAGTTGTGGGTGTGGTTTCACACATCGGAGGCCAACATATGTAAAACCCGAGCCCGTTGTTACGTAACGACGGGAGCAGAATCTGAATGGCTCGTAGATCCACATCACACTGGACGGCTCATCCGGGCGGCTGTACAGACACTGCAGAATTTGGTTGCTTTCCTCCTTCTCTGAGTTGGCAGGCTGAGGGGCTGATGTTAAAACAAGAGAAAGTGCGTTTTTCATAATAGGTCCCCTTTAAGTTTTGGACAGGCAGTGTACACCTCTAATATTTGTGTAGCCCTCACTCATTCTCTGTCTGCAATTCAAATTGGATTCAACTTGGTTACTCACAAAAATCAGTTCTTGTCTTTATCCCGTCATTCTCATGGGAAGGAAGACTGCAAAGTTAACTCACAAGCTGTCAGATGTCCAGCTACATTGCACTTACATGTCGTTAGATGCCAAAGCACTTAAGTATTCAACCCATTTTACTTTTAAGGGCAGAGTCTTTCATAAGTAACGCTTCACTCTGTGATTCAGCCCTATGACCCTGAATAAGAATAAGCAGGTATAGATAATGGACCGATGGATGTGTCATTCAGATATGATTATGAATTCTTAAATGGTCCAACTTCAATTAATCTGAAGATAGTTCTAAATCTTTTCACATTTGCAGCAATTATAGTCCAATGCATAAAATGTGTTTTGAAGTAAATTAACTTGCTTAAGATGGGCAGTAAGAAATAATGGTACAGGCGCTGCACACCACTCTTGCTGAATGCTCAAGATGTGAGGAGAATTTGAACACTTCACAGGGGAGTCTATTAAAAGGGACAGGGAGTCTATGTCTGATTTTTTTAGTTTTCATCTCTATCTACTATTTACATAGGTTATATTATTGAGCCAAGAAAAACCCGGATTAAGTAGTCAACGGGAAGTCCGTTTTACTCATGGACTCCGTTAGGCGTCCGTGTTTGGTCAATCCACAAAGAAAATAACCACATCATGCTGATTTTAATGTATGTTGGTTTGAGAGAAATACCAAAACAAAAGATTTTCAATTTTGATTTGTCAGACCGTAACCCAGTTTTTTTTTCGTTTTCATAAACTTTATTTCTGATGTGTTTCTCCACAAAAAAATTAACTCTTAAGTGTTCCTGAGTCACTATGCTGATTTCTATGATGGCATTGTTTCTGTTCTTAATATAGTGCTCACTACAGACATAAAGATCATGCTGTATAAGGTATTTTCTGGCCTTGTCATTTATGTACAAAGATTACTCCTGTCTCTGGGAATCTTTTCATGATAATATGATGAATTTCTCAAACTCTGTGCAGGTTGGTCACATGGACGGCTTTACAACAATGAAAACAACTGTTTAGGATTAAAACAGGTCTAGGTCCATAATAAGATGACAAGGCGCATACACTTTCTTCAGACACAAAAATGATATGAATCAAAAACCATTTAAGTGAGAAGAGACTGCATTTGCAGCAAAATGGGAATTAATGTCGGCACCAGGCTGGGTACAAACCAATCAGAGCAGTTTTTGAACCAGGCTGTAAATATATTTATTTCTGCTCTAGTGGGACATTTTAACATGGAAGGGAATGGAGATCAACTCACTTTTGCAACCACCCTCTATTAGTCAGTTGAGGAATTCCAACAAAACGTAGTCCTGCATGAGCATCAATCGGAAGAGAGATGGTTGGTTGCAATAGGTGCAGTGCTTTGATCAAATCAAAGGGGGGAAATACCTTCAACACTGAAACATTTTCTGCGTAAAAACTGTTAATATGCAAATGTTCATCATTGCAATTCTATTCATGTCACAAGGTTCATTTGAAAATGTTCCTTTTTTTAAGCTGACAAGACCAGTTTCATTAGTTTGTTTTTTAAATGATTCTGGTGAATGGAAATTCAAACCCATCCACCCATCCACCCATCCATCCATCCATCCATCCATCCATCCATCCATCCCTGCATCGTCCGCCGCTTATCCGTTCCCGGGTCGCCGGGGCAGCAGTCTCAACAGAAATGCCCAGACTTCCTTCACCCCAGACACTTCCTCCAGCTCTTCCGGGGGGAGTCCGAGGCGTTCCCAGGCCAAATTCAAACCCAATATATGATTTTCATTGGCCAGTATTCAGTAAATTATTATTCATTATTTATTTTGGTGACAATTGTGCATTTTTTTCTTCTTTAATGAAAGGGTACGTCTTAATTGTGTTTTAAGTGACAAAAAGTAGCTGGTTAATATGTTTTAATTGGTGTATAAAATGATGTGTGGCTGTTTTCGTCTGCAGAGGAAAGCTGCAGAGTGAATTGTAAGCAATAATATATATGTTAGGCACCGTGATGGGCAGTCTCTGCTTTGACTCTCTTCTTACTTCTTATTAAACTTTTGATTTGGTTTTATTGATGATCGCTGAAGATCGCTGTTCTCTCCTACGCTACAATAAAGCCCAATGACTACAGCCCTCTCCATTCATCTGTTTCAAACAGATCATTTTAACATGATTATAATGATGATTTGTCAAAGCATTAAAGACTGGGACTCATCGAAGTGTTTAAAAACAATGTTAGTCAGAGACATGTAAGGGATTTGCTTTTTTCTCCTGCTTCAGAGCATGGTACCATTAAGCATTGGAGGAGTCTGGAGGGAGTCTTCTTTTTTTTTTTTGACAAATTGGAAACATTGACCTCTGTGATCTCTCAGATCACTCCATGAAAAGATTTTGTTCGGCAATACACAACAAATGGGAGAAGTCTCCATCACCTTAACACAGGGATACAATCACAACTTTATTCTGCAAGAATGATACCATATCTTCCTCAGAGGGAGGGTCTTTATTCATCCCCATAGGTGAATCATATTGTTGCAGTGTTGATTACTTAGGAACATTTGTAAGAAAGACAAAATGTTAAGTTGAATCAAAATATACATGAAGTTAGAAACTGTTGCCTAGTAGACTGACATTCCTGGAGATCATAATGGCTCCTCATGAGCAAGATGGAACCGCGCTAGTGGCGACTAGTTGCAGCAGCTCCGTCGATTTGTTTTAATTATTTTCTCGTTTTAACTGTTGTGGACAATTTTTTTGGTCCTATTTTTTCTGGAAGCATGTTTTTCTTACCGGGCGGCATCATGTTTGTAAAAACTGTGAGGCTGGTGATCTCCTCCGCCGACCCGCTGCAGTTCACCTACCAGCCGAGCATCGGGGTTGAGGACGCCATCGTCTTCCTGATGCAGAGGTCCTTGTCCCACCTTGAACGGGCTGGAAGTACCGTGAGGATCATGTTCTATGATTTCTCCAGTGCCTTCAACACCATCCAGCCAGAACTTCTGAGGGACAAACTGCACCATGCTGGAGTCTGCCACCAGTTGACATCATGGGTCCTGGACTTCCTCACAAACAGACCACAGTTTGTGAGGACAAGAGGCTGTGTGTCTGACACGGTGGTCTGCAGCACAGGAGCTCCACAGGGAACCGTCCTGGCTCCCCTCCTCTTCACCGTCTACACCGCCGACTTCACCCACCACACAACAAACTGCCACCTCCAGAAGTTCTCGGAGGACTCCACCATCGTCAGTCTCATCAACAACGGAGACGAGAGGGAGTACCGAGAACTGAACCACAGATTTCTAGACTGGTGCCAGCGGTACCGCATCCAGATTAATGCTGGTAAATCAAAGGAGCTGGTAGCGGACTTCCGCCGGCGCAAAGTACCCCCTTCACCAGTGAACATCCAGAGAACGGACATAGAGATAGTACACTATTACAAGTACCTGGGTGTTCACTTGAACAAAAAACTTGACCATAAACACTCTTGATAAGAAAGGCCAAAAGAGACTCCACCTGCTGCGCAGACTGAGGTCCTTTGGAGTGAGGGACGGCCTCCTGAGGACCTTTTATGACTCTGTGGTGGCATCGGCCATCTTTTATGGGGTGGTCTGCTGGAGCAGCAGCATCACAGTAGCGGAGAGGAAGAGACTGGACAAGGTGGTGAGGAAAGCCGTGTCTGTCCTGGGCTGCAGTCTGGACCGGGTGGAGGTGGTGGGGGAGAGGAGGATGGTGGCAAAGCTGTCATCTATCATGGACAATGTCTCCCACCCCCTTCATGAGACTGTCAGAGCCCTGGAGAGCTCCATCAGCGTCCGGCTTCGTCACCCGCGATGCGTCACTGAGAGGCATCCCAGGTCCTTCCTCCCCGCTGCCATCAGACTCTATAACCAGGCCTGCTCTCAGTAGCAAACGGACAATAACAACAAGATGTGCAATATCTGTCTACCTCATAAACATCCTACCTGCTTTTTTTGCACTGTTTCTCTTTCTTTCTCCTACTGCACTACTTTTATTTTCATTCCAATGTATATACTGTTTATATTTTGTAATTATATATTTTTTACTTTTTTTACCCTTTCGCTGCATGTGTGTGTTGTGTGTACTGCTGCAATCTACAGGACAATGTAATCTAATCTCCTTTGTAGTGCTGTGCCTGTTCAACAACCATGGTGATGACATCACATGCACCTAAACAGCTAACATTTAAACTCTCATCGCAGATATCATCAATGGAAACTTAAATCTGACACTGTAACATCTGGGGTGGAGAGGTGCTCCTTCACAGTCACATGTCCAGGATTACAGGATGACATTATCACACTACAGATATTCACAAGCACTAAACACTCCTGCTCCACTTCTGTAGGTCTGTCCAAAATCTTAAGTTCACCCACATCATCAGAACTCAGAGGCAATGTGTTTTTTGGTCAAATCAGTATCTACTGTAAAACCTTTTTTGAAAGCCATCAATACTTTGTGTTCTGTACTAAAGATATAAGATACCTGGGGCTTGTATGATTGCCCATGGAAAAGGTCACTTATACTTCTGTGATGGTAGTATCCATACAGAAAAATAAAATGAGATTTTAGCGCAACATGTTGGTTGTACATGCATTTTCAACAAGGCTATGTGAAAACCACATTCTGCACACATTACCAAGGCATAGCTGAGGAAAAACAGGGATTAGGTGCTAAATGCCAGTCTGTAGCCCCGATCTGTCACCAATAAAGAATGTGCAGACATCTTTGACTGAAAACCAGACAATGGTGTACTCTTGCACACCTTAAAACATATTTGCAGTGAGAATCAGTTGCTACCCTTAATGCCAGAAGACCTTTTATTTTATTATTTTATGGTAAGGATTAATGTGACTAACATGACCAATTTTTCTTGGGATTTTCTTGAGGAAAATTAAAAATGATCAGAATGTTTAAAAAACAATGTTACTCAAAAGAATTGTAATTATTATTTCTTTTTTTCCACTTTCAATGGATAAAAGATTGTAGGATGATTTTATCACAGTGCAGCTGGGAAGCTAAATAACTGCTGATGCTCCGCTGACAAAGGTGTATTTTGTTTTTCCAACTCCATATCTTATTCTCTGGTAAACCCGAACCTCTGGACCTAAATCTGCTCTTTCAACCATATGCCTATATAAAGGCTATTGCTTTTTCCTAGAAGATCATGACAACTTCTTTCTTTTCCTTCCTTCCTGCATTAACTTGTTTCATTCGACTGAGATTTTAGTATGTGATATTAGTATGTTTAAATGATGACAACTGTTGCTGCTAGCATCTTAAAACAATTCTAATCAAAAATATTTGGTTGTAAAATATTGACAGAAGATCGGAAAAAAAAATCAAATCAAATTGGAAGAGGGGGTTGAGGCAGTGGAAAGAAGAGAAGACAGAGTTTTGATATAGGTAAACAGAATTACGTGGAGCAACAAGGCCACAGAGTGACATGTTTTTAGTATCATATTGATAGGAGGTCTTCAGACAGCTTTCATGTTTAAAAGTATGTATTTCTGAAAATAAAGGGAATGCTTAGAGTAAAGGACGGAGAGAAAATGAAGAGCAAGGACGCTATAGATGAAAGAGATGTGCAGAGTTTGAATTTCGGAGACATTGACAGAAAAATGTCTGCCTTCTCTTCTTCTTATGGCTCTCATCATTTCTTCACATAGCTGTCAGACTTCAGGGAGAATGATGGCTCTTTAGTCTGAAAGCCCAATAAGAAATTGTAGAATATTCAGCTAACAGCAAAAATCATTTAGAATGCTTTCTGTATACAGAGTAGCCTCAAAAAAGGACCAGGGATGGGAGAATCTGAATAAAGAGAAAAGATTTGATGGACTAAAGACAGCCTGTTTCAATAAATGACAATCTGTATGCTCTCACAGCATGTCCATAACAGAGTGAATGGTGAATACTAAGTCATAACAAAAGAATAATCCTATTGAGAAACAAAAAAAGCAATTGCATACACATGCGCACACACAAGATTTTATATATATATATTAAAAAAAAAGAAAAATACAGTCCAGTTTTCACAAATATACCAAATTTGTAATATCTGGCAAATTCCTTCGATCATACCCACATGTAGGGTAGCCCTGCGTGGACATTCACGGTCACCTCTTCAATCACAGCTCTCATTTCATTAGTTTGAGCTCCACTCAGCTACACTTTACTCAACACCCATGTGAAACACAAAAGTTAAAACATAAAGTTGCTTTTGAGAAAAAACAGTGTTTGCCTTAATGCTTGTTCAGGCAGTGAAAAAGACCAGCTCAGACTTTTTCAGGAGTAGTGTGAACACTCAAATCCGCCCCAGATCAGATTTTTTTAAATCAGATTTTCATA
This sequence comes from Cololabis saira, assembly GCF_033807715.1. Classification (NCBI taxonomy): domain Eukaryota; kingdom Metazoa; phylum Chordata; class Actinopteri; order Beloniformes; family Belonidae; genus Cololabis; species Cololabis saira. The sequence continues at coordinate 10,182,314 of NC_084588.1, read as the reverse complement.
TGTGTGAAGTTGCTTTCGTCAATGAAAATTATGACTAAATATCGTCGTCAACGAACCTTTATCACCTGAGGAAAACGAGATGAGACGCAATGAAAAAAAAGGTAATGTGAAGATAACAATAATTAAATATATAATGCAATATCGTACACGAATAAAAATGAGACTAAAATGTAGATTACAAAATAAAAACTCTGCTAAAATGTGTCTTCATTTTCATTGCCCAAAACAAGACGAGACGAAATGTTACAACAAAGATTGTTAATCTCCATTTTTTAAGTAGTTTCCTCTAGTTAAGTCCTGCTGCTGGGTGACGTCACGTCCTCAATCCCAGTCGCGGCCCGTGGGGAATCAGATCCAGAAGATGCAGCTGCAGGTTAGAGGCTGATGCGCAGAGCTCTAGGTTCACGTTAATTAAAAACAAAGTTACATAGAGAAAGGAACCGATGGCCGGCCACGCAAGGATCTTCTCTGGGGCTGGGAGAAGCAGAAGAGACCATCTTTGGATACACTTTCACTACATAGTGAAACGTACGTGCAAAGCAGGGGTACTCCAGCACCAGGACGGAGAACCACTGCTCTCTTTCATACTAAGTTGAATAAAAAAGAAAAAATTAAATTCAACTAAATGCATAAAAAGAAAAAGTGATAGGCCTACTGTTTCTCCCAAACTTCTCCCCGACCCGGTGGAAAGTGATAAAGTCAATGTAAAATTATAGGTGTGTTTGAGTGAGTGAATTATTGAATAAATACATAAATACATACAATGGGAGCATTATCTGCTGCAGTTCAAACCGAGCCTCAGAATGGGGAAGAAAGGTGATTTAAGTGACTTTGAACGTGGCATGGTTGTTGGTGCCAGACAGGCTGGTCTGAGTATTTCAGAAACTGCTGATATATTGGGATTTTCACACACAAACATCTCTAGGGTTTACAGAGAATGGTCCGAAAAAGAGAAAATGTCCAGTGATATTCACCCCTTTCTGTGGCCGCAAATGCGACCAAAGGTCAACAGTAACTCAAATAGCCACTCGTTAAAACTAGGGATGCCCCGATACGATACTGGTATGGGGGCCAATACTGCTCTCATATAGGTACTCGTACTCGTCCTTGCAAAAATTCTCAGATACCACGCACCGATAGCACTGCATTGTTGTTGTAGTTACTGATTAGTGACTCTAGGGGGAGATGTTGAGTTACAGTCAGCGTGGTGATGAGAAGGGAGTGATACCCATGAGTGAGACTGGCAGCGCCATTTCAGGCAAGATAGCGACAATTAATGCAGCGGGATGTCAGCAGTGTGGACATATTTCAAAATAAGGGACGACGACAGAAGCAAGGCAGACTGAAGCTACGTGCTGCTAAGGTGTCAAGAGGAGGAAAGAAGAATACGTTGTTTAATACCAGCAACTTGATAAAACATCTCAAGACGCATCATAAAGCTGAGTTTACGGAGTTTGCTACTGCAAGATCACAACAGCCAACATTAGCTCAGGTTCTGCAAAAACGACAGACAATGGCAAGAGACAACCCACGGGCCGTTAAAATAATGGAGGCTCTAACCCATTATATAGCGCTGGATGACCAGCCACTGTCAGCTGTAGAAGACGAAGGATTTCGCCATCTTCTCGACGCACTCGAGCCACGATATGATGTTTCATTGATATGTTATATGTTTGATATATATATATGATATATATATATAGATATATATATATATATATATATAAATGTGAAGACAGTGCCAGTGTGGAGACTTTTTATTTACACAGAAAGATAAATTTTTGTTTAAAATAGTTATTCTACTGATTTTATTTATTTTTTATTGAATTTATCTGTTGCAAATAAAACCTGTCTTCCAATTCATTGCATTTTTCATTGCATTTTTAGCCTAGTATCGTATCGGCAAGTACACAAATTAAAATACTCATACTCGTATTCGGTGTGAAAAAAATTGTATCCCTTGTTACAACCGAGGTTTGCAGAAGAGCATCTCTGAACGCACAACACGTGGAATCTTGAGGCAGATGGGCTACAGCAGAAGACCACACCTGATGTCACTCCTGTCAGCTAAGAACAGGAAACTGAGGATACAATTCACACAGGCTCACCAAAATTGGACAAAAGAAGATTGGAAAAACGTTGCCTGGTATGATGAGTCTCGATTTCTGGTGTGACATTTGGATTGTAGGGTCAGAATTTGGCATCAACATGACAGCATGGATCCATCCTGCCTTATGTCAACGGTTCAGGCTGGTGGTAGGGGTGTAATGGTGGGGGATATTTTCCTGGTACACTTTGGGCCAATTAGTACCAATTGAGCATCGTGTCAACGCCACAACCTACCTGAGTATTGAACATGCCCATCCCTTTATGACCACAGTGTACCCATCACTGTGGCTACTTCCAGCACGATGACGCACCGTGTCATAAACATGACAATGAGTTCACTACTCAAACGGCCTCCACAGTCACCAGATCTCATAGAGCTCCTTTGGGATGTGGTGGAACGGAAGATTCGCATCATGGATGTACAGCCGACAAATCTGCAGCAACTACGTGATGCTGTCATGTCAATATGGACCGAACGCTCTGAGGAATGTTTCCAGTACCTTGTTGAATCTATGCCAAGACGGATTAAGGCAGTTCTGAAGGCAAAAGGAGGTCCAACCCGGTACTAGCATGGTGTACTTAATAAAGTTGCCAGTGAGTGTAGTGTAAATGCATGTCAAAAACGTGTGAATAATCGGCCCAAGATCACAAGTTTTGTCTATCATTTTACCTTTTCCAAATGTAAAGATTTTCCTAAATGTTTCCGCTATGACATTAAACAATTACCTCTTGTTATATTTAAAGTTTAATTTAATTTGTTAGAGTAAACTGTCCATTATAACACTATTTTTCTTTAAAGAAACATGTAGTGTACCAAAATAAAAAATCTATTTAAAATATTTATGTACGGCCTGCATTTTATTATTTAATGGCAGTCCAGCAGGGTCCTGGTATTTTCTCAGGTTAAAGATTTAAAATCTTGTAGTTCACACTACAAGATTTTAACCCCTATGTTCACATCAAAAACCAATGTTTCAAGTTCCAAACTGAGTGCTGAGGCAAATCAATATTTGATCCACTATCACAACTTAACATGAGTGAATACTTTATTTCAGAACTGCAGAAATCTCTGGTTTTGTCACTGTACTCACAGCCATCACCGGCCAGTCACTCACTGGTAAAGTTCTTTCATTGCTATCATCCATTCAGGTCAGAGCTGGTAACAAACTTGCTGCAGGAGTACAGTCAGCGGCTGTTAGGACTCTGTGGTGTGTTTGACGTTAGTGATGGACTCTTCTCACGTCGCAACAACCACTCATATAGTCTTGTAATTCTGACAGTCCAGACTCTGTCCAGCCTCAATTGGTCAGACTTTGACCATGCAACATCTTTTATCTGACAGAGCCCATTCAGCTCTTATGGCGTTTTTCCACTAATACCTACTCAGCCCGACTCGCCTCGCCTCAGTTTGCCACTTTTCCGCTAGGGGTCTAACCGTGCCGAGTGGATACTTTTACTGTTTCTCTTCTGCAGAGATTCTAAGCATGCTGAGTTGGGCTCTGACATCATCACACTACATGCCACCGATTGGTTGACCAATCAGATGTCTGAGTCAGGATGAGACATCATTTCAAGAACACTCTCGGCTGAGGGAGATGAGGGGTGATGATGATTTGCTCCGGGCCCAGCGTGATGAGCATGTGCAGATGCTTATCAATGACGCCCGTGAGGCAAGGGAACACAAAGCTGCCTTCTGGCACGAAGAAATGCAACATAATGCACAACTTAATCAAGGTTTTCTTGGTGTGCTGGACCAGCTTGTCAAGTCGTTGAGTGGCCGACATGCGTGATGAATGACAGAAAGTTTTGTATCATTTTATTGAACATCTTTTATAATTAAACTGTTATTTGTATTTTTCTGGTTATTGTAATTTATGACTCACAATTCAGTTATACAAGTTCTCCCAAATCTAAGTATTACTTCAGGGATATCAAACTCTAGTTTTCCCCAATACTGTGTCCCTTGAGCACCTGAATTAGGGTTCAACCTTGTATGACAGACTTTTCAATCATTCAACTTTAAGTTTAAAAACCAGACTACTTTTTTAGAAGGTATAGAACTTTATTAAAAGTAAAACAGGAACCACATGATCAGGAAAGAAAATTTGAACACTTGAATGGAATATTAGCTGCTGGCCAAGTAACGCATTAGAACATCACTGACATCCCTCCCCTGCTCCTCTATGCCCTGTGCCACTGCTACCAAAGGTTGGGCTGGTGCAGCTGCCGTCCCATGAATTTTCATAGGTCTCCCCATAATCTTCACACAGGTTATGGAGAACAAAATATGTCAGCACCATAGTTTTGACTAGCTGGATATCAGCGTCATTCCTTTTCAGGAGGCACGCCACCTTCCCTTCAGTCTGACAAAAGAATTTTCAACAACAACCCCTGCACGACTAAACTTTTTGTTAAATGTTTTCTGTTCCACTGTAAGCCTTCCAGTGTCATGGAATGGTTTCATGAGCCATTTCTGCAAAGGATATGCAGAGTCCCCAAGGATGTAGCCCTTTGGTGCAATGATAGGTATGTGAGAACCATCAATAGCACCCAGGCAATATGGGATCCCCTACTTACTCTCATTGTAGGCAGCGATTTTCTCGTAACCTCCTCTCATCGGTAAAACAGATTCTGGCAACAATAACATGTCCATTCCAGCACAAAAGTCCTGCACACAGTGGTGATGCTGACTCCAAAAAGGTGTCCGATGCTCCGATATCACTCTCTTTTTTAAGGCCACACACTCACGGAAAGTTGTGTCCTGGCACTCCATGGCAGGGTGTAGTTTGTTGCAGAGGGAGTTGTACATTTCCTCGGACATCCTGAAGTTCTCCACCCACTGCTGGTGCGTGAAGCTGGGAACAATAACATCCCATCACTTCGATGGTTTAGTTGAACTTCCAGACCGACGGTTTGCAGCAATAAAGTTGCTCTCACACGGCAATCTGAAACAGGCAGAAGATCATAAGTTTTGATACTTGATAGCTATAACGTGCATACATTAAAGTGTTACATTAGAACCTGTATACCATGATTTACTGTAGGCCAGTTAAAATTAGCTGCAATTAGCTTACCCTGCTACTGTGTCTTGCTCTTCTCCGGTTATCTTCTGCCTGGTAGGACTGTATGGCTTCAAGCACTCTCCTGTGCTTCTCAATGGTGTTTCGCCTCGCTGCTTGAAGCCTTCTCTCCCTCTGTTGTTTTAATTTCATATTGAATACAAGCCACAGACCAAGCAGCAGATATAGACTATCATCTTACCCATGTTCTCCGTCTTTGGCGTCTTTAACTTCTTCGTTTGTGTCGCACAATTGACTACGTCACAGCAACTTCGCTCCTACCCCACCTACTTCTGATTCGGGTATGGAAAAGAAACGAGGGCAAATTGAGTCGAGTTGAGACGAGGCAAGGCGAGTCAAATTGGGCTGAGTAGGTACTTGTGGGAAAGTGCCTTAGACTTCTTTTATATTATATTATACTAAATGTTGGTGACCACCTAACTTAATCCCTTGATGAGGAGTATTTCAGTCGAGTACAAAAAGATGCAAAATAGGATAATTTGTACCAATCTGATCCCAGCTGGTTGTAGGATTTCACTCATGGTGATCACATGAACTAGGTGTACTAATCAATGTGTAAAGACTACTGTATTTTGAAGTGAAGAAAATGAAAATGCAACTCTGTAAATCAATACAGTTGCATTAAAATAACTATTTCAGGTATATACGTTTGTTTACCTCCTCCACTCACATGATCACTTTCGTGATCATGGTTTTTCATCTGCACGTTTACAACGAAGCGCTTTTCCTCCCTCTCCCCTTCTCTTTGTGTCCCTTGTTGTGTTTTGTTGGATGATAAGTGGTCTGATGTTGGGAGCTGCAGCTAACCAGAAGTCTGCAACAGCACACTTGCTAATTAAATACAGCTAATGAACGATTGCATTAGCATATCAATAAGGGCTTCAGCTCTTTTTGTCCAAGGCCTGGCTGCTTAGTTGCTTATGATGCCGTGGCCAATCACACAAAGCTGGGGGCAGCGCAACGCAATGGCCAAGGTACAGGTTCAATCACAATTCTGATTGGAAAATAATTCTATTCCATAGATTAACGTGCAGATATCCCCAATCCCTTAAATGTAAATAGAAACTAGTCATCCTGCTGATTACCAATGTGTTTGTAGGTCAGTTGGGGGTGGAGAAGTGTTTCATGGGAAACATAAACTGTTGCATTTCAGACTGACACTGTGTATTTCCTTTGTTCAAAACAGTAATAAAATATGTAATTGAAAAAAAACAGTTGAATAGGTTAATAATAAATAGAAGTTTTATACATGTAAATTTGTGAGTAAGATTTATAAGCAATATAACTGTACTTCCAAAGTTCTCATGCAAATTGCTTCATAATGAACTTGAGTAACTTTTAAATATAGTAAGTACATTTTATGTATAATCAGTGCCACTCTTGGTTTCATGGGGATGGAAAGATGTCTTGTGTTTTATACAGGTGATTTTCATTCTGTCGGAGTGAGCCTTATGAAACTTTAAGGTTTATGAAAATCTGGGAAACATGCAGAATTTTGCTTTTGTCTTCTTAACATCTCCTCTTAAGATGTGGCGTATCTGAAGATAATAGCTGGATGACAGCGTTTGAACATTTGCATTTGCGCATATGGATGAGATTCTTTCAGATCGTCATTCTTGTCCTATTTCATTAATCTAGTCATTCTCTATACCCATTTTATCTTTCTTGATCAGGGTGCAGGGGAGATGGAGCCCATCCAATTTATTACCTATTAATCTTACATGCACGTCTTTGGACTACTGGAGGAAAGTGGAGCGCCCAGAGAAGATCCAGGCCCAGTCTCCCATGAATTATGTAGCCATTTTACATTTATGGAAACCTCAATTACCTATCATCTGTACATTCCTCAGTCAAAGGAGACCATTGACTCCAGCACGATGTGACACAGGGACAGTTTGTGAGGAATGTGGGGGTTATGCAAGTTCAGTATTTAATGGTAGACCATATTTTTTTCCATACCAGATTATTCAGTTTCCTTAAATTAACAAATACTGGAACTGTAGGAGGAATTGAAATTTCTTACAGTAACTCAACCAAGGAGGTTAGGTGACTTTATGTAAACAAAGAAACGTTTGTTTTTATTTCTAATTATGTCAGTTTTGGTCCTCCATAACGTACACCTTAAACACACTTTTGTGACACTTTTGTAAACATAGTAAAAGTGACAGAGGCCTGTTTTAGTCTGCTTAAACTACAGTAGACTGTTTTTAAACCTGATACATTTTAAATTACAAGATTCTTCCTCTTTTTTTATTAAACAAACAGATTTATCATATCTATCTTCCATATTTATTCCAATTTTATCAATTACACATTGATTTTTTTGTGTAATATTTAAGTTTGTACTATATAGCACAGTTAAAACTGGGCTACAGTTATGATATTTATGATTATGTCATCGTATGACCTCTCAGAGAGATGCTGCTACTTATTTTCTTTCAGTCTTCTTGAGTAAATGTTTAAGCAGCAGGTACAAGCTAAAAATAAAGATCCTACTGTTTGTTGCAGATCATATTGTACAGAAGAGTTTGAGATCCAGTTTTTGTAGTCATTAGTAAGCCAACATGTCTTACTGCATATAAACACCACATAATTATGTTTTTTTTTCTTCTCCTTGGTTAAAATAAATTTAGAGATAAATATGCGGTAGTCTAGAAGTCTAGGAATTTCAATCATCACTAGCAAATTTTTGTGTAGCCTGGTCATCCTCCCCACGACCCTGAATAGGACTGAAATGAAAATAAAAGAACTATTTATTTAAATATTAATAAAAAAAAATTCTATGCCCACAATATCTAGTTTGGAGTTGTATATGGCTGGAGTCTGTTTAACCTGACCATGCAGTAGGATACACCCCAGGTGGGATACACTTAAGACACCTTGACAATCCCTGACAGGTATAACACAGACACAGACAACCATATTCACTCTCGTACCTATCCAGAATCACCAATTACTCTTTTGGATCTTAGAATGACACTGAAACGACTGAAGAACCGGCTCAGGAGCTCAAACAAGAAAGCCGAGTCGGAATCTGAGGCAATTAAAAGCGTCTTTCCAACCACTGCACCATCCTCTCTTTCATTAAACAGCAATACAAAATGATTACAGTAAAAGGACAAAGGAGTTGTTTAATGAAATGAATAAAGGAAAGCTTCATTATTTCAATGCTTCCTTGCATTGTCTTTGTATTTTTACTTGAAATAGAATAATGCAAGAGCTAGCACCGCGGAGTGAGTTTACAGCTCCTCTGATGCAAGTTTTTCCACAAGGCTTTTTCGAAAAGCCATGAAGACTAACTGGTAATGTGATTCACTTCTCTTCAAAACCTCATGTCAAGAGAATAGCTGGCGCTCAGGGGACGGACACTTTGAACCTGCATTTGTACTGTGCTGCTTGAGCCACAGCTCAAATCATGTATCTGATCTGATGTAAGCCTGTTCACATGTCTGTGGTAAGAAATTGTGATTTTTTTATCCCCCCCTCCACCCTTAACAATATTTGCTTATAATTTTTCTATTTTACCATCATGTTTCTAATAATTACATTAAAAACAACGTTGCTCTATTTCTGCGTAGGTATGGTCTGCCTCTAAGGTAACATATTGCAGAATAAAGAGAATAGGGTCATGAGGCCACTCCTGTTTCAAGTTGCAAGTCCTCTGCATGCACCTGCAACCATAAGGGTCTTTGCAAGGTTTATCTTTGGGTTACACTCTTGTTGAGAAAATCTAAAGACAAACATGAGCATACAGTTTTTAAACGTAGCCAGCAATGAGTGGAGATAAAGAGGGCAAAGGTAAGGAGCAAAAACACATCGCTTTACGACAAAAATGAAACTTTGTCAAGCAAAAAAGGATTTGGTGGGTAAAGTCACGTACGCCTGGTGGACCAGGACCAGGACTGGTGGCTCTGGTCAGGGCAGTGGTTTAGTTTTCTTTTTCAGTATTCGCCTTCGGGCCCATAGAGGGTAATGACTGCCAAGACAGTGAACTACAAAGGCTGACCAACAGTCCTGAGGAGAGAACGAATGCTTTATAAATCTTTTAGTTGCATCATACTGGCATAAGGCAAAAACCATGGTAATTTAACACTGAATTAATTAGCTACTTTTATTGTATGTTCTCCGACTCCTATTCTCTGCGGGCATAATTAAGACGTGTTTATTTGGACACAGTTTCCTCTTCAAGGAGGTTACACAGCTAATCGTTATTACACTCAAGTCATGCACGCAATGCAATTATATCAACTAACTGCTGGTGCAGAAGCTAATGTGTAGAGCTGGCCTGTTCAATTACTGATTTAAGAGGTAAAAATGAGGACAGACTGTATTTAATAGAATTGTCAGTGCAATTGCATAAAGAGGGAGGATTATGTGGTACGTAAGTTAAACCAAAATCTATAGGGAGAAAAAAAATGTAACCGGCTTCTCAACTGATACAATAATTTCCAATTATTTTTTTTAAGGAAAAATCTTGAGTGGACTGGATTTGAGAAACATTTAATTTCTACCATTGCAAAATGATACTGTTCATTAACAAATTAAGCTCAGAACCTGACTGCCTGTTCTATCCACCCAGCAGCTTAAAAACCTGGACTTGATTTTGGGCTGACAGCATGCTTTTTACAGGCTTTCATCAATAGGCAGGTAAGGATTTGTTTTTTCCTGTTCTATACAGTCTCACTAGGTGTTTTTAGATAAAATCCAGCTATTATTGCTGGACGATAAAACCGTGTTTAATGCACATTGGGTAATATAAACACAAGGCATGTTATTTGCCACCACGTGCCTGAAAGCGAGTTGGTAGGCGCTATCCGCAAAACATAATGTAAGATGTGTGGGAGTGTAGGATCAGCAGGATAAAATACGCCATCAGACAGGTGTAATTTTTGAAACAAGGATGGATGGACATCATGATGACTGTCTTTTTGGCCAGGCTTTGCTTCTTGCAAAGCCCCGGTTTGTCATTTTTGTGGTCAGTTGTTCAAACAATCGGCCATCCTTTATGGTTCCGGACATAAACAGTTAGGTTTATGGCATCCTTGGCTCTCAGGCTGAGTATCTGGCCCTACCTGTGACATCCTGCTGCTGTTGCTACTCTCGTTTCCCTATTTTATTTAGAAAAAAAGCCCAAAAAACCTTCCCTGGTCGGTTGTACTCAGGTAATGTGATGAAAGGGTTGATTGTAAATTACACTAAATGTGGTGTAACCTGGAATGCTACATATCAACTCTTCATGTCACCAATAAAAGGGGAAAAAGAAGAGATGATTGGATAGTTTTCTGCAGTGGTCTTGATTCGTAAGGATTTAAATATGCAACGCTACCGCAGGTCCTTCATCCCGACAGCCATCAGACTCTACAACAACCAACTCTAGTCAATCAAGTGCAATAAATTGTTTTTCTGAAAGTGCAATAACCTTCTCCCTCTAAATCAGGGGTGTCCAAAGTCGGTCCTCGAGGGCCGGTGTCCTGCAGGTTTTAGATGTTTCCCTGCTTCAGCACACCATGATAAAACTAGCTGTGTCACCAACAGAGCTGTCCAGACCTTGATGGCAAGCTGGTGATGACCGATAATTTGAATCAGGTGTGTTGAAGCAAGGAGACATCTAAAACATGCAGGACACCGGCCCTCGAGGACCGACTTTGGACACCCCTGCTCTAAATACTTCACTGGTATTTTTGTCTCTTTGCACATGTATATATTATTCGTTTTTCGGGTTTAGTATTACTTTTGTACATTGCTAATTTTTTATATAGCTCTTCTTTAATTATTTAGCTACCGGTATTGTTTTTGTTTTTTATTTACGATGTACTTTTTTTTATACCTTTTCATACTTTCGTGTATATTTTGTAAAAATTGTTGAGCGTGTGTATGTTTGCTGCTGCACAAGTCAATTTCTCCTCTAGGGGATCAATAAAGTTTATTCTATTCTATGCAATTAGTTGCAAAGTTGAAAAAGTAAGAAAAAGATGCTTTTAAGTATATATTTTGCTTTTAATGTAATTACTGGTGGTGAAATGTAATTTCTGAAAACCAGAAACTGTAGCACTTGTAAGTGAGATTTAACTTATTATATAAAATATTTCCATCATTTTCCCAAAGGTTTTATTATGCTCCAAAAATTGCCATAGCATACCAAAGCATAAAGAAAGACTGGAGAGCGTTAGTGCTCAATTTCTTATATCAGTGAGTCATATGAGAGATATAATTTGCTCAATAGCCTATGTCTCATGTTGTCCATTTGTCACTGTAGGGTAATCAAAGAAAATAATACACCAATTTAATGTGAGAATTGGAACAATCCCAGAGGGTGTAGCCCGTTTTGTATACAGAAATTCCTGTTCCAGAAGAGAGTTCTGTTTGCTTGATCTTTGCTTTCAAAAGTCTAAGCCTGATTAAACTTTTATTTTTTGGGGAGGGGGTGTAGGGTCTGCTGAAGGCTGTAAAAGAATATTCTTAATGAAAACGAAGATTTAATTTTGGAATTCTTAGAGAACTTTTTTCTCCACTGATTACAAGTTCATAAATAAATGTACTGTAATTGGTGCACAGAGGTCAACTGAACCAAAAGCAAACTTAAAAAGTTGTGTTATAAATATGGCCAGAAGACTGCAGCATCGTAGTGAAATGGTGATTAATTCAATTTAAAAATGTATATGGTATTCCCCATGAGACTATGTTAATAATTAATGTAAACTTAATATCTTTTTTTTTTAGCTTTAGATTTTACTTTAACTGTTTCCAAGAAACCTGTGTCGACGTACGGTACCTGGAAAATCTAAATGAACCAATGGGCATCTTCTGGATGTTTTTTTTTATTTATTTTTTTTTTTTACCAACTCTGATTCTTATCAAATTAGTTTTCCAGGACTGTATTAATTACACCTTTGAAACAATACTCTTATTCCCATTTGGAGAAAACAGTTCTCTTCTTGTCAATTGTGTCCCGTTTTCCCAAATCAAAGCCATTCCCAGATTGTTGTCCCATTTAACTATTTTTTTCAGACACTACCTCTTTGTCTTCTGTCCTCTGATCCCACCTCTCCTCCAGTGTGCTAACATCCTGTCTTCTTCAGACTTCTCTTGTTTTTGCTCTTTTTCATCTGTAATTTACTTTTCTCGCCTCATTCTTTCACTTGTTTTCTTGTCCTTCCCTCTCATCTCTTATCACAGTCGAGCCTTCCAGTGCCACATATACACCCCTACTTTTTGCATATTTTTTAATCTTCTTAACCCATTTGCATATTCACGCTGTAATTTCCCTCCCAGGTTGCATTTAAATAATACAAATCCAGTCTATATTTGTCTGCTGCGAGACGATCCTATATTTATGAATATAATTGAACACATTTCAGCCGTCAGAAGATGATGCCAAGGGGAGCGTAAGAACAAGGAGTCACATCTGGAGGCCCAGTTTTCTCAACCTTGTTCACGCTTGTCTGAAATCAGAGCATCACAGCTAGAGTTTGACGCCTCACTGCTCAAGCCCTATTCATGGCTTGTCTTTTATTTTGTTGTTGATTTTTGCTTCTTTGAGCAGGTTTACATTTTCATCAGAGACAAAACTTCCTCCATGCTTTGGATGTGTTGACATGAGACACTGTCTTGAGTTGTGCAAGCATCATTATTATTTGGGTACAATGGTACTTCAGTGTATTTTGATCTTTTTTTTTCAGGTTCCTTCATTTACTTTTTTACATACCAGTATCAAAATAACCCAAGCCCTCAGAACTTAACCACTACCGCCCCATCGCCCTAACATCCATAATAATGAAATGCCTGGAGGAACTGCAGCTGAACACCATTCTTCCACTTGTCACCCCACACCTGGATCCACTCCAATTTGCCTTTAAGGTAAAGAGGGGCACAGAAGAGGCTGTGGCCTGTCTGCTGCACCTCCTCCTCCAGCACCTGGATTCCCCAGGCAACTTCACCAGGATTCTTTGTACTCTCAGCTCCGCCTTCGACTCCCTACAGAAACACCTGCTGATCCAGAAGTTACACCATCTCAGCACCCCTCCCCCATCTGATCCACCTCACTCACAACTTCCTCACTGACAGACTGCAAGCAGTAAGGATGGGCTCAACCACATCCCCTGTACTCACCATCAACACCGGGGTCCCACAAGGATGTATGTTGAGCCCTTTCGTTGTACCCTCTACACCAATGACTGCATTAGCATCTCTCCCACCACATCATATCTCAACTATTCAGACGGCACAGCCATTCTGGCACTCTCTCAGACAACCAATCCACTCTGGACTATCACCATACAGACACTCATTTCACCAAGAGGTGAACAGGCAATCATCTCCAAATCAATGCCATTAAAACAAAGGAATTGCCGTTCAGGTGCTTGGGCAGGTGCTTGGGCGCGAGCTTGGGCACAGGCTGAGTCCTGGGCAGGGGCATTGGTGCTGGGAGAGTCTTGGGCATGGGCCTGGGTAGGGGGCACCGGCCCTGGCACAGGCAGGAGAACAGAGATGGGTTGGGACGTGTCCGGGACCACCTCTGGAACAGGAACATGATGGGATGCAACCGGGACTACCTTTGGAACAGGGACATGATGGGATGCAACCGGGACCACCTTTGGAACAGGGACAGGGTTAGGTGCGTACGGGACCGCCCCTGGAATATGGACATGGTGAGCTGCATCCAGGACCATATCGGGAACAGGGACAGGAGGGAATTGCCGGTGCCAACGACGTTTCCACTTTTGCTTTTAAATGATACTGAATGCTCTTGGGTCCCAAGCCAGGAACTTTGCCCAGAAAGGTGACTCTTCCTCCTCTGGCCAACGCTGTATTGCTTTCACCACCTCCCAGCAGGAGTACTCCCAAAGAGTAATGGTCTCTCCCACTGGATACATGCTGGTGGATCTGTTCTGTCAGGCTTCAGGCAAGTAGGACCCAGATACAGGAGACGGAGGCGGCAAGAGTTCCAAAACAAGTGATTTATCTTAAAATAAAAGTGTTGCTTAGAAGGATTCAAATTGTGAGCAAAAACAAAAAAAAAAACATGATGGGAAACATGGCGGTAAGAACAGTATGCAGGGAGTAAGGGAAAGACAATTGTTGACTCCAGGCACTTTCGCTCTGGCTTGGGTAATTTGGACCCGAGCCCAAGTGCCTTGCAATGGTTAAACTTGGTTAAAGGTGGAGAAAGGATAAACCTCAGATTATTTGCTGACATGAATCTTTTGAAGATATTTTCTCATATTAGTTGTTGATAATTGTACCCCAACCATGTCTTTCCACAGATGAAACACCATTTCTGAGACTTGTACGTGATTCAAGAACTATGAAATTTTCATAGGCTTTAAAATTGATATGACAATTAAGGAGGAAAAAACTTAATTTTGATTAGATATATATTTCAGAGACAAATGTTCAGGGTTATGCTTAACCAAGTGAAAAGATTCCCCCCCTGTTGCCCCCCTAATGTTCTTAAAAAGATACTAAAAACAAATGACTACTCTGCTCAAAAGCCTCCTAATATATTGAAATAATTCATTCCGTTTTTTAAACTATAAAAGATCATCTTTGGCCCCTAAAATACTTAGTTATGCCCCCCACATGCTGCAAGTCTGTGTGACGGACTTCCTGCCGGTGCTGCTGTCTGGATGAAACGCATGCAGCTGTGGAGAGAGCGAGCTGGCAAACCTCTGTTGGTTAAATAAGCTTCCACAGCCCACCGGTGATATTTTCCATTTATTTTTAAGTTCAAATCAAGTTAAAATTATTTAATCCAGTTCAATTTCAACCAGAAACCAACTGCCAAAGGTGACTGTTCAGTAAGTCTGTTAATCGTTGGTCAAAAGGGGTTGTTATGTCTGAATTGTTGGTGTATCGCAGGGCTCTTGAGTCTCGCGCACTGAGCTTGAGACACACCATTTCAACCTGTTTACATGCTCACACACCACACATGGCAATTTCTCAGGCTGAGAAATCATTAACTTCACGGCACAGTAATCCCAGCAGCCCATTTTACAAAGGAATCCAAGGGCAGACTACGCTGCGGTGTGCTGAGTGCTGAGTGCTCATACAGAGCAGCTGTCTGGAGTTACCAACCCATCAGCCAATCAGAAAATAGATTTTTTCTGTTGTCAGGTAAAATCTGAGTTTCATTTGAAAACAGAAATATTACAAGAAGTTATTTAAGCAAAAATGGACGATCTACCATGCCACCTTGTCTAGACCTCCTGCCACCTCTTTGCCCCCCCATGTAAAATAGTCTACATCTGCCCCTGTTAACCATAAACAAACCTTTACGAACAAGATAGACAGGTGTACATATGTACTACTACTACTACTACTACTACTACTACTACTACTACTACTACTACTACTACTACTACTACTACTACTACCACTGTCATTTACCAGACGCTTTTATCCAAAGCGACTAATATGTATTTAAGGAATGCAATAGAAACATGCAAATTACAGCGACTAGTGGGCTGTCTGTAGTGTGTGGATGACACAGCAATCATTCAGAAAAGCTCTCGACACGTTTGTAAATTACAATAAAATGTTAATTCTTATTGTATTGGACATACTATACCAGTCTAAAGTTTGGGCACACTTTTACATTCTTCCCACCTAGGAGTAACTGCTAAGTGAATGTCTCATCAAGCAGAACCCCAATTACGAAGAAGAGAAAAAGGAAGGACCAAGGAGAATGCCCTCTACAGGATGTACAACAGGCAGAAGTGGTTGATATTAGTTGCATTTCCATTAGATTTGTGCATAACCCAAATTTCGACAAAGAAAACCTGAAATGGATTTGGCTCTATTTGGAAAAAACTCCCAAATATGGCAAAACCCTTTTAACGCCTCCAGGAGGTTGATTTTCAGGTGATTTGATAATCCAGTTTATCGCAAAATTAGAGTTTCAATTTTCTTTCAGAATTGTGATGGAAAGGGTGATGGGAACCTAACTATTGAGAAGTTCTACCAGTGATGAAAAAAAAGTCTGAAAGACAGTACTGTGACACTAATCATCACAGCACAACAACAAGCCCTGTCCACAAGAGTAGCAGAGGCCTCTGTCAGATAGAGGAAGTGATAGCGGCTAGCCATCAGCTGACTGCCAATCAACCATACTAGAAATACATTAAATGCTTTATATAAACTTCCTTGGCGTGATACAAGAAAATTCACTCCCCTCAAAGTTGTCATGTACGTGAAATCAAACAACTGAGACCAAATTGGTCTTTTGAACCAGGCTGTAAATATGTTTATTTCTGCTCTAAATTTGGACATTTTAATATGGGAGTCAGTGGAGATTCACTCTATTGGTCAGTCAAGGAACTGTAACAAATCTTAGTTCTACATGAGCCTCAATGCGGAAGTGAGATGGTTGGTGCTTGACAATAACCCGGCCATGACCAAGCAGCTGGGATAGTGTACAGGAACATCTGCACCAAGTATGAGAGTTAGTCACATCTGAGACTTACTGTCACATTGGTTTCAAAACTTAATGCAAGCAATGTCTCTGTGCAGCAGCAAAGCTCCACATAACCGGAAATACGTTTGGTAATTTACAGTATGTTGACAGAAGGTAGGGTTCACTTCAACTAGATGTAAGGAAAGATGAAGACATAGACACTGTCACTTGGGAGGTAATTTAGAATGACTTAGAAGCAGTTAATAAAGAAACAGCCTGCTGCCTAATATGGCATAATGTCAGCAGATATGTTCATGTTGAAAGTACTGTGACTGGTTTCCAATGTGGGTTTTAGTTTGCTTGCACTCTTTTTTTACTGCAGCTATGTTCCATCAAAAAACCTTTACTTGACCATAGTACTTACCTGTTCTACCTTACTTTTACCTCTGAATAGGAACGCAATTAGTTGATTAAATTACTGAAATTCAACCCAAATAATTATTTTATTAAGATTTCTTCAATTTTTATTTTGTAAATTGGTAAAAAATAATAACCCTGTTTTAGATTTTTGAATGTATTCTAAAACATTCAAATATTTTTCTTCCATGCTCCCTGGTCTCCTGAATATGGGTCATCTAGTCCTGCATCACTCACAGAAAAAGCGTGTAAAGCTAAGTATAAACATGCGTGTGTGTAAAGTTTAACACACCTCTGAAAAGGAAAGAAAAAGAGTGAGCAAAAATGAAGAAAGAAACTGATAGGATCATACTGAATGATTTCTTCAAATTTTTGCAGCAGAAGCTGGTTATTTATTCTTTCAAACTTTTGCTCATACACTCGATCTCAATACTTATTTTTCACCTTAGTTTGCATTTACTTTATATTCGTAAAACGATTCTTTAATTCCTCTTGTTGGATTCTGTATTTAAAGACTATAGGTAACTCATAAACTCCTCACTAACTTCAAAAGTTAGTAAAAAGTAAAACAATAACCTGCATAATTCTGCAAAGATTTATCCAGCCAATCTTTAATTCCCATCACTTACAATGGGCTGAAGACCAAGAGCAGCTGTGTTCCTGCCAGCCCCTATTTGTCTCACAACGTACACGACTGCACGTGTCTAAACCTGCTCCATCAACAATGGCAAGGAAGGCTGCAATACCTTAAAAAGGAATCTGTGAACCAGGAAAACCGATGCCTCCTGACAATATTGTCTCACTGGGAGATGTCCCCCGAAGTTATAGTTTGTAAAACAGCTGTGCTAAGTAGTACAGATGTAACTCTGTAGCTGTGTGTCAGTAGGTAAACAAACTTAAACCTTGTATGCAGAGTGGACAACTGTAGAAAAGAAATGTTCTGTTATATACATGGGTTTAGACGGTTAGAGGCACGTTTGCTCCTTCAGTTGATGTCCGGTTATCAAGAAATCACACACTGAGTATAAGCTTTTCTACTGAAATACTGTGTTTGGTTTGAAATGACGCGCGGCATTAAGATAAGCTAAGCTAAGCTAAGCTAAGCTAAGCTAAGCTAAGATAAGATAAGATAAGATAAGATAAGATAAGATAAGATAAGATAAGATAAGATAAGATAAGATAAGATAAGATAAGATAGTCCTTCATTGATCCCCAAAGGGGAAATCTTGGTGTTACAGCAGCTCAACGTCGGATAAATGTTCAGGACAACATGAACTCAGACTAAATAAAGGATAAAGATAAATTATGAGTATGAAAAATAAAAAATACAGTAAAAAAGAAACTGAACAAGTGTACTATAAACATAGTAAGTACAATATAATAAATAGTGTGTTATACTAATATAGTATAAATGAATAGTATAAAGGAATAGTGTGCAGTTGCAGTCTTATTATAAATACAATTGAGTCCAAGTCCAGCAGAGACAATGAAAAACGGTGGGGTGGGGGAGAGTAATGTGAGTGTCAGGGGGGCGTCAGGGGGGTGAGGGGGACTCAGTGTGGTGACAGTCTGTGGTCCGCACCGCTGTTGTGCAGTCTGATGGCAACAAGTACAAACGAGCACCTGAAACGCTCCTTCTTGCACCTGGGTGGGACGATCCGGTGACTGAGCGAGCTACCCATCTGCCACAGTCATGGACAGGGTGAGAGGGGTTGTCCAGGATGACTTTGATTTTGTGCTTCATCTTCCACTCTGCCACCGACTTTAGATTGTCCAGTTCCTTAGTAGCTTGTTGAGTCTCCTGGCCTCGCCAGGCCCTGATGCCTGGCTACCATAGACTGATATAAAATCTTCAGGTGCCTGTTTCACACGCTGAAGAATCTGAGATGCCTCAGGAAGAACAGTCTTCTTTGTCCTTTCCTGAAGAGGGCGTCCATTTCCACTGTGTCCAGTCCATTTTTTTGTTGATGTGCACCCCAAGGTACTTCTATGAGTCCACCCTCTCCACTTCCCCTCCCTGGATGGTAACAGGGACAGAAGGACTCCTTTTCCTCTGGTAGTCCACCACCAGATCCTTGGTCTTGCTGATATTGAGCTTCAGGTGATTCTTCCATGTCACAAAGCTCTCTATCAGTCCTCTGTACTCCTCATTATAGCTGTTGATACATCCAACAATGGAGGAGTCTTGCTGCAGCCTGCCATCCGCTTCATCCCGTTCCACACCTCCTTTGGACTGTTCTGTCCCATCTTGGCCTCCATCTTCTCTCTGTAGTTGTTCTTGGCCTCTCTCAGTTTCCTTTTCAACTCTTTCTGGACAGCCCAAAGTTCCCCCTGGTCCTTTGCCATAAAAGCCCTCTTCTCTCTGTTAAGAAAGCTTTTAATATCTTTATTGATCCAAGGCTTATTGTTGCTGAAGCAGCGGATCCTTTTGGTTGGGACAATGGTGTCCTCACAGAAGCGGATGTAGTCTGTGATGCAATGAGAGAGCCCCTCCATGTCATCCCCATAGTCCTCCTGGAACAGTTCCAAGTCTGTAGCCTGAAAACACTCCTTAAGGTCCTTTCTCTCCAGAGGGCATTGTTCCAGAAGTCTTATGCTTTGTCGTTTTGCAGTGTTTTTAACTTCAGACATGCTTTTATCTAAATTTAAACAGAAGGGTCCTAACAAACACTTCTAGTTCAACTAAGTTTTTCTCTGACTTTGGGGTAAATTTGCTGGGATCCTGATATCTACTTTTGTCACTGGATAACATTGAACTTCAAATTTTTTTGAAATGGTTTTATAAACCTTTCTCAACAGATGTACAGCAACATTTGCTTCTCTTAGACCATTACCCACATGTGTTCCTCTATGCCTGCTTTTGTAGAGGTATGCACACCTGCTGATGATCAGTTTACCAAGAGTGCCTGACTGCAGTTTGGCCATTGCTAAAACAAGACTAAGACTTTGGACAGTAGTACGTATATAGGTTCCCCAATAAAACAATCTTAAAATTTTTGGTTTATTTGGTTCCTAAGGAAGAAGGGCACACTAAGCTTTGGATTAACTAAACTATTTTTTTTGATGTGTGTGTGGAAAAAACCTATCAATACCTTTGTATAAAATATGTTTTTCTTACTAGTCGAATCTCCAGACTGAAACTGAGTGCATCTTATTTACCAAGAATAAGACTTGAAAGATAAGCCAGATTTTAGTAGATTTAATTTAGCAGTTGCACACAAATTGGTCAGAATATACATCAGGCGTCTTGATGAATAAATGACACAGAACAAAGGAAGCATATTGATTTTAAAGCATAAATGTAGGGGTGTCAAATTAGCGTGTTAATTGCGATTAATTAGTTACAGGCATATTTAGCGCAATATGTTTTTTAATCGCTTAATCTATTTTTTAATGTCTAACTTTACTTTTTCTGTTTGCAAGTTGCCTTTATTATGAAATCTGTGTTTGTGCGGTGGGCTTCTTGTGCTTGAGTTGTGGGTGGAAAACAACGGTCAGTCCCACCTTGAAGTCGACAGTGGACGTTCTTTGTGGAAAGGAATTTGCTCACCATAGAAGGAGCTCAAGTTTAGCCACATACTGTAAACACAAAGCACCTGGTCGCGAGTGCAGCAACAGGTAATGTTAGCAGCAAAGTTTATCAAGCCACAGCAACACTTTGAATTATATAAAGATTGCCGAAAGAACGAAGCAATCATAAGAACATTATCTTTTGTATAGTTTCCAGGCGGATCTTTCTACTTTTCAGCAATGTGATATCACATATTAATAGAAATTCAAGATGAATCTATCTTCATCAAACGCTGACATGAAATGTTGACTTCATTGCTCATGAAGTCCTTTGGTAGGATTCAAATATTGATACATTTTTTCAGTGTGATTTGAAATCCAAATAATAACATTAGTAATTATAATAATAATTTATACAATGATTTATGATAAATTAACAGTTTGTTTCAGAAAAATGTTAATGTATTTCACATTAATTGAGAGAAAGTCTTAGTTTTATAAATTATGCAATCATTAGCCAGTATTTTGGGAAATGTTCCTTGGGGATGGCTTATAACTTTTACCGTAGCTATATATACACAATGTAAAAACATCACATTAAAATGCATGAAAAAAACTGAAGGTCTTTCTGGGAGCCATGAAAATTGCCATTATCAGTTTAAATAAAATGTATTGCGCCACATTCATGTTTTAACACAAGACCTTCGTCACAGTGACAGACTCAAGCACGCAGACATGGACACAGTTGCACACACATACAGAGCACATTGATTCGGACTAGAACAGCTCGTTGACACTGATCTACACTCAGGGATTTATTGGTCGCTCTAATGAGG
The DNA here is from genome assembly GCF_033807715.1 of Cololabis saira. Taxonomy (NCBI): domain Eukaryota; kingdom Metazoa; phylum Chordata; class Actinopteri; order Beloniformes; family Belonidae; genus Cololabis; species Cololabis saira. The sequence goes on along the minus strand of NC_084588.1, from coordinate 10,160,970 downwards.
GAGGTGAGATAGCTGCCCTCGTAGCAACTCCCCACCAAGCAACTGCAACCCTACAAAACATTTGAGCGCATCTTAAAAACTTTTCCTATCTATATTTATCAAGAAAAATTAGATTGGTCAATCAAGAGACGGAACATAATTTCCTCTTTACATGTCTCTGCCTGCCAAACATACAGTACATACAACAAATCATTAAACCTGTTTTTTTTTTTTTTTTTAAATTGTGTTTGACTTCAGTTCCTCCCAAAAGATGTACACATACATTGTGCTTTTCAAAATGCGTGTCATAGTGCAGCATTCAGTGCTGATCAATATTATGAATGCAGTTACGGGTCGATTAAGCAGTCAGTCGTTTTCGGAGAGGGTGGTAAACCGCAGTGTCTTTATCTTCCTGAAATCACTCACTGGGGAAATTAGCAGATGAATACACAGAATGGGAAGAAAAAATTCAAGGGTTAAATGGTTGTATGCCTGCTGTCTTTCACCATACGATGTTAGGACACAGCACAGTCACTCCGGTTTCTTTTTAGGTTGAACCGGACAGAGAAGCACAGATGTGAGCTGCTAAATGAAGAAGAAACATCAAAGTACACTTGTTCAAATTAAGAAAAACTACTTAAAAAGTTTTTTTTTTTATTACAATTATGCTGCTGAATCTTAAGGGGCTTTTGCATAGTTTTCATTAGCTGGGAATGTTTTAAGTTTTAAGGTGTAGGTCTTTTATTGTATCAATGATGTTCTAATACTGACTAAGACACAGTTTACACTCACCCACTATATTCTACCATGAATTTAGATGTCCCTGCATTTTGTTGCTTCCTCCGGCAGGTCAAATGTTTAGCTGAAGGGGTAAATATATTTTGTTTTCCGCTGAACATGCATAATAAATATCTTTATGTCATAATCCTGGAAAAATAATTAGTTATCGTTTCTTAAGTAGCCAAGTTTGATTATTTGTTTATTCATACGCTCTCATTAATGCATTTGACAAAATATAGGACGTTTTCTAAAATGTATCAGAAAACTTATAGCTGTAATTAGCTAAAGTGTGGAAACTTTTTTAACACCCAGAACTACAAAGAAAATGACTTCCTGCTTCCCTGCTGACTAATACCCTTACATGCATATACTGGCCGGGTTTCCCAGATCAGTTAAGTAGTTCTTAACAGCGAAAGACTTCTTTCAAACCTTCTTAAGGAGCCTGTGAAAGAAAATCGCGTTTCCCAGAGTCGCTCTTAGCTTAAGTATCTCTTTCATTAAGAAGGAAATGAAAGATGCTGCTGACCCAGTCTTTACAACCATCTTAGTGAACAAAGACTCACAGATCCAGCCGCATCAGGCAAATCAATATCACACCAAGCAATGAGATATTAAAACAATGCACCCCGCACAAATTTTGATCTATTTTATACTTTAGATTTATATTGTTTAGCATTTATTGGTGACAGCAAAGGGGGAAAAAAAAGAAAAATAAGGAATAACAAGTGTGTTCCTGTATATGCTTTATGCATTACGCACAAATAAAACGATCATCATGAATATCATTTATTTGATAATTTGGCTGCTATACAGCATGTTCTCGCTGCAAATCAACCGCGTCGCCGTGCGCGAAGCAGAACTGTTTATATGAACGCATTCGTGCGTCAGCACTTCAGTCCCCTGGACGTTCTGTCAGACCGGCTGTCCAGGCAGCCGGTACACCGATCCTCCTGCCCGAGCCCGAGCCCGAGCGCACCTATGTGATGACAGGGAATCAGCAGCCGAAGAACGGAATCCTTTGATGAATCGTTCATTACAGTCTCAAATATAATCAATGGTGTCGGTTTATATTAAAGAATCTTTTTGCCCAGAAGAAAAAAGAGCGAAGACAACGACCCATAACTATTTTCTTCTCTTGAAAAAAACCCACCGCGGGGTTTAGGATAAAAAGACACGAGTCAGGATGCAGCGTCTCAGAAGAGGAGGAATACGTGCGAGGCGGTTCTGATCTCCGCAATTACAAAGCCCTCTATAATTGTAAAAAGAATTTCACTTATCACGGGTTCTTTTTGCAACATAACCCCTGCGAAAAACCAGGGTTTGCTGTAATTCCACGTTGCGATTTGCGAAACTCGCATTCTTTTGGCTCTTGACCGTCATGTTTTTGAACGCACACACACGCCCACCCCGTTTCCTCCCGGTTTCTGCGTGTGGGGAAAAAAAGCCTCACTGTAGCCAGAAATAACGGAGTAACGCACCGTTTGGATGAAAAAGGGTCATTGAATTATATTTATCATCTTAATTTTTTATTATAACGCACAGGCAGCAGTGAATTAGTGCGTTAGGTAGCAGTGCTGCGTGTGAAAATGCGCTGATAGTGATCGGTGATCGATTTGCCTGGCATCGATTGATTTGGTTTCAGAACCGGACAGCTGCTCCAAAGAGCTTCTGAAAGAGCGAAACTAAAGAACGGTGTTAAGAAGTCATCTGGGAAACACCCATATCTTAGGGTTCTCTCTTAGTTCAAACCTTCTTTGAACCTCTCTTAAATCCTTAAGAGAGGTTGGATCTGGGAAACCCGGCCACTGTCTTTTAAATGTCCTTTGTTTTATTTTTTAAATTGAAATCAGTAGCACGCTCACAAAAGAAAAACTTCAGAAAAAAAGGTGGGAGAAGCATGTTTTTGTTTTTTTTTTATCTTACCTTTAAGTGTCCAAATCTTGCAGAATATAATATTGGAGCTACTAAAAACTCAGTACTTTTCCTAGATTGAGTTTCTTCTTTTTGAAGAATCATGTATTTTAACAGGTAACAGAGCTGAAGTACGAGCAGACCAGGCAAGCACGTGTACTGAAGCCTCGCTGCAATCAGTCATGAACAAGGTCGGGCACTTTTCTCCTAAAATAACCACATGCTGAACAAGAAAATACATCGCTGGAAAAATTAGTGATTGTGGTAGTTCTCTCTCTTTATTCAAAATTCAACCATGCACATTTGCATCAAAGATACTGATAAAACTATGTGATCCGCTGCATTCAGTTCACTAGAAATCCAGAAAGGAGACACTACTGTATTTTCAATCCATAAAGCTTTGGAAAAGCAAAGATCCAAAAGCAGAAGTTTCACGAGTTCACAGAGGCCTGAGTTCAACAGGGAGGGCCCTAACAACAGAGCGGAACATTTGTACAAGCAGCAGTGTATCTGAGACAAGAAACAGAGATATACATTTTTTCCAGGGAGGGCAGACCAGGGCAGCTGTGGCTCAGGAGGCAGAGCAAGAGGCTCAGAAGGTTGATCCATTTACTGTTTCACACGAGCAGGAATTTTGACGGCGAGAGCAGAACAATATACGTGTTAAAAAACAAGGTATCCTGCTCACATTCTGTGAAAAGTATCCTCTTGATAAAAGATTAATATTCTCCACTTGCTAGTTGTTGTTATATTTTGAAAAATAGCATAATCCTCTCAAGACTCAACTCAAGACATTACAAATGCCACGAATGAAATAGCATCTACCCTTGCATTTTCGATACCTGCTTTACCCCGTTGAAGGTCGCAGGCAGGGTAGAACTTTGACGGGTTTATTGCAGGGCACAGGAAACAGCTAAGCTGTTAATTTCAAAATGATCAAAAGGAATTGTCTTCAGCTTCAGCTGCATGTGCCGCTGCCACCGCCACCGCCACTACTGTGTCAGGGTTTATTGATGCACCCAAATACAACATGACTATTGTCATCAAGTACTATGACACATCTAATTATGTACTTTTGAAAACCCAGAAAGGTCACACAAGAATAAACAAGCTAGTGTAAAAGGAGCTGTAAACCCACAGTTACATTGACTTGAAGACATTAGCAGGAGAAGCAATATTACTACTCAACCTTTATAAATATTTTATGATCAAATATCAATTTACACTTCTGCAGTTGTGTATGTCTAATATTATAAGAGCTATTTTTTATTTGACAAATAACTCTGAAAGTTCTGTTTCAATAACTACGAGTAACATGGAGTCAGAAATTGTTGACTATTACCTGCTGGCATGCACCTTTCAGACAAAACTG